>NW_013952540.1:991355-1002025 GCF_001266775.1 Austrofundulus limnaeus
GTGTGTGTGTGTGTGTGTGTGTGTGTGTGTGTGTGTGTGTGTGTGTGTGTGTGTGTGTGTGTGTGTGTGAGAGAGATTGGTGGCAAACATTGGTGTCATATCAACAACAACGGCAGATTTTAACATTCACATTTTATTGGGCACATCATCATGTTTGTTTTTGCTTTTTTCTCACTAAAAATACAACATATCACTTCAGGAGCGGTTCTAGGGGCGGGGCCACAGGGGCATTGGCCCCATCTGAAATCTGATTGGCCCCCTGGAGTGCCCGTCCTGTCACTCATCTGTCCTTTGCATAAGAGTGGCTGCAGTTCCACTTCCAAACAGTAGTGGCGCTAATGAGTCAAATAGCAAAGTCCAGCATGAAGCAAGCTTACACAAGTTTTTTTTTCCAATTTGAATAACCCCGCAGAAAAAGTATTTTAACTGACAACAATGGCTGGATTTTCTCACATCTTGTGTGCTTGAGGGTATTTTATGTATTTAGAGTAAAAATGCATGTAAAATTGATAAGGAGAATTTACTGTTCAAGCTTTTACAAGTGTCTTAACATGTGTGACTGATTAAATTTATACACCTTACAAAAAACTGTTGAACAAATACTTGGCCCCTCTATGAATACTGGCCCCTTGATGGCCCCGTACAGTGAAAAATCCTACATCTGCCACTGTATCACTATGTACAGAAAAGCCACACATATCCAAATATATACAGTGCTATCTACTGGTTAATTGTGGTAGATGATAGCTCGACCACCCGTTCACCTCAAGTCTCTCACTGTGGGTGCACTGCTACAGTCAGAAGCAGCCACTTTCACACAAACCCCCACATGTACACACACTCACCCATTTGCGTCCATTATACAGTCCCATTCATGTCCCAGATTGAGCAAGAGTTCCCCTGCCTCGGTCTGAAAAATGTCAGCCTTTTTCTCTGCTCAGCCCACCCATCCCTGCCTCCCTCCATGCTGATAAAGGTCATGAATAATACATATTAAGTGCTGTACTGAGGGCCGAAACCAAACTGTTAAAATATTGATCTTGGCCAATCATAATAAGGAGAAATTACTGAAAGCAATCCATCACCATAAGCGGAGTGTCTGCGACTACTCCAGGCTTAACTTGCTCAATTTCCCCCCTCTGTGTAGCTCCACATTACGGCTCAATAATAATAAAGATGATATCTGTGCCGGCAATTGCCGCCTTGTGCACTGCGAAAGGTAGTGTGTTGTCATGCAAATTAAGTGACAACAAATCCATAACACRGCTAAATATATTTGGAGGATTATGTCCCGTTCATCTGTGGAGAGAAATAAATACTTTCAATATTTGCCTGCGCTCGCTCGTCTCTGCTCTCCAGATTTGAAATGGTGCATGACATTCGGGGCTGTGTTGGATGTGTACGTTCCGTTGTGCTCGAGTAGGAGGTGCGTTTAATTCCTCATGCTGCATGAAAGCTTTTTTATTCGACTTGGAGATGCACAGCTGTGTATTAGTGACGATGCCAAACGTTGCATTTATACCTTCATGTGGAAAGCAGCGTGCATACAAGCATGAGAGGGAAGGCTTTTTCTGAAACTAAAGGCCTAGCATTCCTTCAGGGATGGCTTATGTTCTGTTGCATTCCATGACATGACTATTAGACTAAGATATTCTTATGCTGGGAAAAGGAGTTTTAGCCATTTTAGTCGAACCTTGACTGTAAAGTTTGGTTGCTTGCAATATGGGGGGTTAGGGTTAGAGTGGATGGGTTGTGAAGGCAGTGGCGGTTGGGGGTAATACTTGTAGGGTTGCCTAACAGCTATTATAACATATAATTACAATGCTGCAGATTGGATTCCAACAGAAGCATCCAATTTGAAATAAAGAAAACTGTCTATAATTTTTTTTCTTTCTCAGCAGAAAGACAACCATAACACAAACCAGAAAAGAAATAAATTTGTTAGCTACAYCTGCTGTTAGCCACTTTTTCCACTAAAACCAGATCACAGAAAAACATTTCCTTTTGCTGGATTTGAATATCATTTGGTCTATCGCCCCCAACCTCTTCACTTCCAGTTTTTTTCTTCAAAGACATTAGGGAAAATAAGTGAGAAATTAAATAATCCACCTCATTTATGTTAATCTTGCTCACCATACCTTCTCGGTTTAAGCCAAACCACTCCCACATACACTCGCRCTTGAGGCACATTATTGTATGTTTCATAAAGGGATCCATGATTAGTTGTACCATTAAACTTTATTTAATAAACATATATTTTAACTGTAAAATAAAAACTGTATAAATACTGTAGGATGTTCAGTTTTTATCATTTTTAAATAAAAGTTTAAAATATATTTTAACATGGACGAGGCCATTTTATTTACACACAAAGCATTCTGGGTAAATGATGACATGGATAAGTCCTCGGTGTGAGCGAGCTATATCCACCCTGAAGGTTAATCTTGGACAATATCTGATGATCGRCTCTTTTAAATGAAACAGAGAGCGTTGACAGAGAGGAGAAGGTAGAAATGACTCAGCCTGTAACTGAAAATATGGATGGAGGACAACAGAGCTGCTTCATGGAAGAAGAACATCAGCTAAGCCTGTTAGCTTTAGCATTAGCCCTGACGCTATCACCATATATATGTATTAGCTCAGTGCTACATATTCTCCTCTCATCACTGAGGTCCTCCATCCACATGACAGAGAGGGGAACACAAAAATGACTCGGGCTGAAACTGAAAATATGGATGGAGGACCTCAGTTTAGATTGTTTGTCGCGCTAGCACCGAGCTAATACATATAAGGCAATATAGCGTTGGTGCTAGCACAAAGGCTAACAGGCTTAGCTGAGGTTCTTCTTCCATGAAGCAGCTCTGTTGTCCTCCATCCATATTTTCAGTTACAGGCTGAGTCATTTCTACTTTCTCCTCTCTGTCAACGCTCTCTGGTTTCATTTAAAAGAGTTGATCATCAGATATTGTCCAAGATTAACCTTCAGGGTGGATATAGCTCACTAGCAGCCTCACACCGAGGACCTATCCATGTTACCATTTACCCAGTATGCTTTGTGTGTAAATAAAATGGCTCCTTCCGTGTTAAAATATACAAAATTAAACAGCCTACAGTATTTTTACAGTCTTTATTTTACAGTTACAATAAATGTTTATCAAACGAAGTCTAATGTTACAACTAATTTCTTTCATGTACAATAATGGCTAAAATTTGTGGCTTTGGAATGGACCTGGGCTGAACGTCTGTCATTCATTCTTTACCACGAAAGACATTAAATGAACGTGTAAAGTCAACCTTTTGGAAAAACTTTGGGATTTTCTCAAGACTGTTTGGCACCAGTTTTGTACATTTCACAAAATGCAGTGCAATGTTTTAATTTGTGTTTCTTGGGCATTTTAACATATTCTTTATAAACACCAAGGAGGTGTTTAGCCCTACTAGCTCACTTATACCAGCAATCCATGTGGGAAGAGCTGTCAGCTACTGCTACACCAAATTTCAACTTAATGTCTGTAGAATTACCTGAGGTATGGCCATTTTTGTGTAGGCTAAGGTCAAGTTGCAGTGGAGGCCATTTTGAATTGGCTTGACTCCAAAACCTAATCAGTTGCAGATAATCACTTCTTTAGTGTTTCATTAAAGTCTGTCCATTATTGGTTCATGGGATATTTTGCTAATGGTACAATCACACACACAGAGGTAAAAGCATTATTGCCCCTTCACCTTCACCAGCAGGTGATTAAAAGGAAAAGCAGCAAACTGCAGGCTGAAGTCACCTTAAAGCAGCTCTGATCAGATCAGTTGTGCCACCTTCCACCTGAAACTCCTACTGACATTTCACACGGCCATTAATAGCACCTAAAGGTGATCACACGAGGCTGTCTGCCCAACTAACCGTAACGTTCTCACACTTAATGAGTTTTTAAATATTAAAAGCAGCACACATCGCCACCACTATTGTGAGCTCTTAATTTACCAAGCAATTAGGCGCAGGCCCTCATTTATCAGCGTGTGTTCATTTGCTGGAAACCTAGTCACTTTTTATTAATCGACGCCATAGAAACAGCAAGGTGAAATTAATGTGCGCCCAGCGGAGGTCACGCCAGCCATGCTATAGCTAACTGTGGCTCAATGAAATGGGAGATAAATAGGAAGTGTGCTTTGGTAATCACACTGGAGATATGTCAAGGTGTTGGCACTGTATTCACCAAGGGAGCAAACTCACCGCCTGGATAGATGAGGAACAGTGGAGTAATGTGACTATGTGACCATCTGTTTCGTTTGTTGGATTTTTTTTTCCTCACGCTTTCTGTGAAATTAACCAAACGCCTTTAAAAGGGAAAAACAATTAAAGTTTTAACCTTGGAACAATGGTGCTTTGCTTTCCGTACTTCAATATTCAAACATGCTAAAAGCAACCTAGTTTCTACTCATAAGTAGGAATGAATCAAAAGTGCGTTATTTAAAGCAGAATCCCAGCAGTGCTTTCTTAATACACATTAGTAAACATAAGGAAAGTGTTGGTGTGAGACAGATGTAACATGGACACCATGTACCTAAGATTGTCTAAGTTCCCCCTTTTTGCCATCAAAGCAATTTCAGCGTGATGAGGCAAAACTCAACAACATCTGTAAAAAACCTTTTGCATTCTAAGGCCTGGTCCAGGTTTGAACCTGGGTTCTGCATATTTGCATTAGCCGTTATTGTTAAACTCCAGCCCGATATCAGGAATCCAGAAACATGTGGTTCTCACCAGAAGGAGCTGCTTGGCCTGGCCTGATTAGGTGTCAACTACTGATGGCCATCGACTAGTGAAATGTCTTTTTTTTTTTTTTTTTTGGGGGGGGGGGGGTAACTGAATCATTTGTAACAACTATAACATTTTTTTTCACACAAGTTTGCTATGCAACAACTATAGTAAACTATCATGCTTCATGCAAGCATCAGCTTGTTGTTACAAGCTAACATTGGCTACCAGTAGCTTACCATCCTCTGTTATCTTGCCTTTTCTTCATTAGCATCATACTACTAGATGGTCTTTGGTAATTTCAGTGGCAGATTTAGGATTTTTCAGTGTACGGGGCCATCCAGGGGCCAAATATTTGTTCAACATGCTTGCACACAAATCCCCAGTTTTTGTAAGGTGTATAAATTTTATCAGTCACATGTGTTCAAAGACACTTGTAAAAGCTCAAACCGTAAAATTTCCTTATCAATTTTACATGCATTTTTACTGTACATGACTAAAATACTCTCAAACACGTGTGAGAAAATCCAGCCATTGTTGTCAGTTAAAATACTTTTTCTGCAGGATTATTCAAATTGAAAAAGACTTGTGTAAGCTTGCTTCATGATGGACTTTCCTATTTGACTCATTAGCGCCACTGTTGTTTGGGACAGATGAGTCACAGGACAGGGGCACTTAGGGGGCTAATGTCCCTGTGGCCCCGCCCCCTAGAACAGCCCCTGAGTAATTTTCCTTCGAGCTTGATGTTGTCCATTGTTGTTTTGCAAATAAAATGAAATGAGATTTACGTGTTTTTATTATGACGGTCCCTGCCCACATCATGGTGGCACTCTGCTCCATGCAAACACAAGCAGAGCCAGGGTAGAATAAGGTCAGGCTGRCTGTGGCTGGGCCAGGCCAGCCTTTACAATGTAAAAAGGTTGTGCTTTCATAGCCTTTTCAAGGGTCTTATCAGAGGATTTTGAGCACCARGGCAAAAGTTTTGAAGTCAGTTGTAAGATCAGATCTGAAATGTTCTAACTTTTTTTTTCTGAAAAAAATAAAACAGGCTTGTTCAGAAGGTATTAAAGAACCAAAGCAGAGCTGCTTCTTCCTCTGACCCATGGTCCATTTCTGATGCTGGCATGACTGAGGACAACTACCAGCAAATAATAGGTAAGTCCACCTTTGTTCTGTGACTTTGTCAGGTTTTCATCATGATGTGAATTTTAACAGTAAGTTTAAAAGAAAACATGTTAGCTGGAGATGAAATTGGACCCCTYGTTTTTTAATTGCCCCCCTTCCTGAACGCGGAGTAAAATCTTGTATTTTTGTTCACTGCTCTTTATTCATTGCTTGCCTGAAATGTTTTAAAAAATTGAACAACAAGTAACTTTTTACATAACATAACCATGAATTAAACATTAAGTAAAAAAAAAAAAAAGACTTGTTTATCTGCTGTCTAAGCCCCACAGCTGGATGATCAATGTTGTTCTCCTGACCTGCTTGTTGTGTACAATATTGCACACTCATAATGCTTATCAATAGGTTAATGCAGGTCAGCAAAAGCCATTTGCAAAGGAAACTCTTAATTCTCCGTGTCACTGTGACGTGCTCYGCGATATGTATTGTCTCACTTAAGTTTAATCAAAGCCCAGGCGCTACAAATAAATGATGAGACACCTGCGTAGCTCACGTTTGCAGTGGAATGCTAATGTTAGCCCTACCCTGGGATAGCTATCCTCTGTGATGTGTGCAGGTGTTGTTTGTTGTGTCGCCCCCACTGTTTTGCTGTCTGTCAGGCCAGCCACGGTGTGATTCCTTAATCTCACCTTCACTGGAGGGGGAGTTAGTAAACATGCTGCATACCTGTGAGATAATTCCACTCCTCAGAGGCTGTGTTTAAGGTCTGGTCCTACATGTTGCTGGAAATATTGATATACTATATTTCAGCAYGAGCAATAGGATACAGTTTTGGAAAAAATGCACATTTTCCAGTCTTACTGACCACTTAAAGTGCTTTAATACTATAAATCATTCACATACACACACATTTTTGTATTTCTATCCTTATTAGGCCCTTGTATTTATTTTTCATTCGTTTCAGTAGCGTAACCCTGGCCCTTACCCTAAACCTAACTACCAGCCATAACCATAACCAACCCTGACCCTCCTCAATTCAGCTTAGTTCTGAACCTAACTCCTAAAGAGGAAAATGGCATTCCATCATATTAGCCCCACTCTCAGGTCTCCAAATGGACTGACAAGGTAGGTGTTATACCACAAATRGTCCTWAAAARGTAACAAAAACCAGTTGCACACATGCCTTCATTACAAGAACAATTTTGTGAATATACATATGTATTTTTATTGTTTCTGCATTGTGTCCACACAGAAACAGCATTTTAGGAGCCCCAAATTTTTATTTTTGTTTTCAACTGGTTTGAGAGTAAAACATATAAAAATCTTGAAATGYCACCATTGCATTTTCATGTAAACAACCAAAAACAAAAAATGTGGGATTATGAAATCAATCTCATAACCCCACTTTTAATGTAACTGATTGGTGTCCAATCCTAGTTTTTGAGGGCCCCTATCCTGCATGTTCTACTTGTTCCCCTGCTCCTACACACCTCATTCAGTGATTCCTTTTTATGTTCTGCAGAAGCTTGTTAATCCTCCATTCATTCAAATCAGATGTGTTAAACTAGTGACACCTCTAAAACATTTAGGATAAGATAGTGACCCTCAACGACCAGGATTAGACACCTTCAACATAACCAATGACAGAAGGGTGTCATCTTCTTCTTCTTCTTCTTCTTCTTGTGTTTTTACATGGATGTCTTGTTTCTTGTTTTTTTTTTTTTTTTTTTTGTGTATTTTCAAGGCAATGATACAGTGCCAGGGTCCAGCATGGTTAATACTACAACATTTTTGGTCATTTTCTGTGTTTCCGTGTGGCTAACGACATTTCTAGAAATGATGTGTTGTAGAAATTGTGTTTCTATGAGGACATTGTCTTGGACACGTGATCTGAGGAATCTAGGATTTAACCACCAACCCCCAAATGGCAGATGACCATGTTTGTTTACTTAAAGTATTGTCTGTTTTCACAGCTGACTTGAAGCAAAGTAATAAATGTAATATATCTGAACTTCTTTAAATGGAAGAAAACATATTGGCGTATGGAAAGGCTAAAACAGAATTACCGTATTAATTCAAGTATAATACTTAAAATTAAATCCATAAAATCATCCATAAAGTTGGGGGGTAGTACTATACTCGGATAAATATTTTTACTTATGTATTTTAACTGAAATATCGGCTTCRTTCACAAAATGCCTGAGTCCGTAAATGAGACTGCGACGTAAAAAGCAGTTGAAGCAAGCTTACCTGTGACACTCCTCCGTGCTTCAGAGCAAGGTAGTAACAGATCCAGGCAGACAACATGATGTGAAAAAAAGAGAAAAAATCAGTCCTGAAGCTCAGTAATGATAACGAACTAATGACATYAGTGTGTGACCGGGCGGCTCCTCGAACAACAACAAACACATGTTCGTCTGTAATGGCTGCCGTCTACCGGTGTTCTGAAAAAGTTTGTATCCTAGAAAAAAGTTTCCCCACCAGAGGGGGCGCTCGTGAGTAGGAAGTAATCTGCTTTTCTCCTTGAAGATGGACCAAACCTCATGTGAAGTCTCTGACTTTTGTGTTGGTGCATCCTGGTGGACTATGTGTAAAATGCCAGAATTCATATGATGCTGCTACAGCTGATATATATTTGTTGTCAAAATACCTTTTAGTACATATGTTGTTAAAATAAAATGAACAGTCCAATGATCATTTTACTGATATGTATAAAGACTGCGAAGACTGACAAATCTTGAAGTCTGTATGAAATTGGAGGTAGTTTGAGGATTAAAAATTTCATACTTTTTAAGCTCAAAAAAGGGGGGTCATATTATACATGAGATCGTATTATACACGAATAAATACGGTAGTAAGATTTCAAAATGACCAGTAATTTGCCACGTTCCAATTTCATGATAYCCCATTAGAATCTCCTGGGAGTGTACCCCTGCTCTTTAGAACTGAGTTAAAAGTAAAATGTATTTAGTGATGGATGAAAACATGACCCTCATTTACGACACATGAAATTCAGTTAAGTTAAGATGAGTACTTGTCTGCAGAAGAAAAGGGAAAATTAGAAAACTAAAAGCAGATCAYCTCAAATGCAATAGAGCACATCAGGTTCAGCATTACAAAAAAAACCACACTAAACTAACCTGGAGGGCCAAAAATAGCATGTTTAATAAAAGTTGGTTTAAAAAATRCTCCTTAACATTTAGATTCATTTGACGTAAAGGTGGATTGTGTGCAAATCTGTAAAATCAAACGAACTGCTCAGCTCATGTCCCACTCTGCTTCATTTTTAGCTTTATTTGTGAATACAACCCTGGAGACCAGCAACTGATGGTACAAGCTTTAAAAACACACTCTTTGTATCAACACCAAAAGTACAGTTTTGTTACTTAAAAAAATAAACGGCAGCAACTCACAACCCTGAGGGGTGCTAGCTGCAGGCTGTGATGCCAGCTTACTGCTGCTTCTGCAGCTTCGGCCCCAGCCCCGGCCCGTCTCAGGCCCGGGCCCCGGCGCAGCGCTAATACGCTACCATTCCTCATCCAGACAGTCTGTAAAGCACTGGGGCAAAATATTCTGTCTCCCTGAGCAGCTTCTAATAAATTGTCCTTTCATTGACGTGCAAGACAAATTTTGCCGTCTCTGCGCTCACCCCCTCCCCACCCCTCGCTGCACTCTTTCTCACATGTCCACATGCTCTGGAGCTCACACTTGCTCTGCTCCCAGTTGCTTAGTGAAACTGGCACACTTTCTCTACCTCTCAATAAACTCCAGGGGTACAGGGGGGGGCATGGCACAGTCTGTAAAAACTGCTGAAAAGGACAAAAGACCGAAGATGTAGCTAGGAGATAACAACGAATTAAAGGGATATGAATCCAGTGCTCTTTTTTTCTTTTCTTTTTCTCWCTTTTCCCATCCCTCCTCCCCGACGCTGGCACAACACGACACCGCTTCCGCTTTGTAATTGCGCAATTAGTGCCACAGCCTGGTTTTCATATATCACAAATGGCTAGCTGCTGCTATTAAAGCTGCCCCAGCGCCGGGCTAGCGGGCACGGCTAGCCGAGGTGCATTAAGGGCAGCGTTTTGTAAAATGTGAGCCAATTTATCATGATCTGTTTTTTGCTCCCACCCACTGCTAAAACGCCCCTACTCCCTTGTCTTTGAGCGTGACCTTGCGCTGAGCCTGTGTGCGGTGTGTGTGTTTGTGTGTCAGCGTGCGGAGGTTCAATTTGCTCATTGTTACTTGCTTGCATAATTTCAGGCGGCTGGCTCGGCACAGAGCCTCACACACACACACACATATATTGCTTGCAGTTACACACACAAACATAACCCCGTGCGCACACACACACACCACTTCCAAACACACACCAGCCGCTGATTGCTTGCACCACCACTTCCTCTGTCTCTCGTTCGACTGCTCTCTCCACATTCTCTTTTCGTCTCCAAGCAAAATCCACTCATTTATATGCCGAGGCTAAACGGTATTCATTTGTAAGATGGCAAGCGGTATAACAGTGGTAATTCCTCCTCACCAATTTCCAGCGCACTTTCCCCTTTAGCTGTCATAAGCAGTGCATTAAGTGAGTTAGGCAAATCCGCTCCCCATTCTGCACCACCTCTGCTGTTTTTTTCCCCCTGCCAGCCTCTCCATCACCCAGTCGTCACCTACCCTTCCTCATGGTTGCATGTTGCTTCTGTGGAGATTTAAAACCATTCACTCACCCGTAGCCCCCCACACCCACCTCAAAGCACACACACACACACACACACACACACACACACACACACACACACACACA
>NW_013952540.1:1003389-1005403 GCF_001266775.1 Austrofundulus limnaeus
ATTAGACTTTATTTAATAAATATACTGTATGTTTATTAAATAAAGTCTAATGTTACAACTAACCAAGGATCCCTTTAAAATCACCCATCATCTCTTCAAGTAATTCTTTAATTTTACCTTTTTGAGATGATAACAAAACACCATGACCTCCTACCTCCAGTTTTTTTTTCTAGCTTTGATAAAAATAACTAAATTCCTCCTCAGTTTGTTTGTTACTTCAGCTTCCCACTGAAAGCTGCCACCAATCACCACAGTGCGATGACAGCCAATCAGCAAGCTCGACACAGCTCGACCAGACGAGTAAACACTTGTACTGTTTTTTTTTTTTTTCTGCACTGACAACCGCTCCATCATGCCATCGAAACTCAGTATACCATTTTGATGTCTTTCTCTGTGGGTGAAGGAACACAGTTTGGTTGCTGACAGCATAATTATCAGGTACTCGGGATTATAGTTAGTATTACTTGCAAATAACAGGTTATAAAGTTGTCAAATGAGTAATTTTCACAGTGTTTTTTTCTTTACACGTTGGAGAGGGGAGTAGCGATGAAATAAAAAGCAGATGAAAGCATGTGCTGACCAACACTCAGCCATGGAGCTACYATTTCTCCCACCTTGGCGTTAATGTGTTTGTCGCTACTTGTCAAACACCCACTTGTTTTCTGTTTTCCACAAGAGTCCCAGAATCGCTGCCTCGTAGCACCGGCAGTGTAGACAAGAGAGCAATCATTGTTTTGTTGTTCAGAGTGCTGCACGAGTTGCTAACTTTTTTTTTTGAGGACTTGGCAAGTGTCCCTCTTTTTGGCGATAAGTGGCCAACTACCGGCTCAAAACGAGGTCAACGTAGGCCAATAGACTCGGCCATTTTCTCCTCACATGGGGGTGCAAATTGAGCAATCAGGACAGGAAATTGAGCTCAGATATTGCATTCTTGTTTTGGCTTACAGATTTATATTTAGAAGAACTAAATTTACATACAAAGAACTTTCATTTTGTGCCTTTATTTGGTTAAAGTACCCTGGTAACAGATAAATAAAGCTCAGTCAGTGTTGTCTTTTTATTTGTACCAGGAGAGGCAGAGATGGTAGAGTTCTTACATGAATACTAAATGATCAACAGCAATGCCTTTCTTTGATTGCTGTGTTTTATATATTTTTTGCATTTTTACATTTATTTATTGTAGGGTAGTGGTGGGACAGAGGTTACAGAAGGCGAGGCTGTTTGCCGGTTTCAGATTTCACAACTGTTACATCAAAATTTGGGTGGGAGAGTTAAAGCACCCACATCTTCCACCAACCTCACTGGCACTAGATGACAGCTCCCTGTTCCTCACATGAGCTGTGCTAGCTCAGTGGTCTGTGGTTGCATCAAGAAGGATATTCCATCAATTCATCGCCTTCTGCTTGTTCCAGAGCTGGGTTGTGAAGACTGCAGATTGAGCAAGGAGGTACTGTACAGCTCTCTCTTTTTTCCCATCCATGTTTTCCAGCTCTTCTGGGTGGACTCCAAGGCGTTCCCAGGCAAGACAAGAGACATGGTCTCACCAGGTCTTCCCCGGGGTCTTCTCCCAGTCAGACATGCCTGAAACACCTCTCTAGGGAAGCATCCAGGACTGGCTCCTCCTGAAACAGTGTATCTACTCTAGGTGTTTTTGCAGTGTAAAGCCCACCTCGGCTCCAGACAGTCCAGCCTTACTCTACTCTGGCCTGGGTTCGTGTTTGGATTGAGCAGAGAGCCGCTTCAATGTGGGTGGGATCATAATATTTAAAATCTCATTTAGTTTTATTTGTCACAAAACAATAATGGACTACACCAAACTCAAAGGAAGAGTGCTGAATGCTGAAACAGACCATCCAACAGTATGACGCTTAAGAGAGGGAAGGACAACAGAGAACAGTAAGCTAACGTTTGACTGTCCTGATGTATCTCAGTAATCCAAGTAGAAAAAAATCAAAAAGAGAAAAAAAATAAGTAGGTCCTCTGTAGGGCTGCCACGATTAGTCGATTAATCGAC
>NW_013952540.1:1006402-1008405 GCF_001266775.1 Austrofundulus limnaeus
GCTTGCTTTTTAGTAAATAAATCAAAGCCATTTTCTTTTATTTTATCTTTATTTCACCCGCCGAGGACACGCTCCTCCCACACCTCGCTGCTGCTGTTTGTTCTGGTCTGAACACTAGTGCGTTCTTCAGTCTGAACATAGTGCGTCCAACGAGAGGTTTTTTGCACTTTGTGGCCACTCAAAACACGTTCAGTGTGAACGTAGCATTACGGCCCAACTCCCTGTTCATCACAACAGGTCAATACAGATTCAGTATCAATCAAGGAAGAGAATCCAGAGTAACAACAATTGCCAAGTCTTCATGTGAGTCCACTTGCTGTGGAAACACCTGAAAAAAAAATAAATAAATAAATAATCAGATAGTAGTGGCTGTGGTCAGTTTCATAGTCCTGTAATCCTGAGGCTGCAGTCTTTTACACAGTTTGTATCTGGAAGTGCATCCGGTATCTCATTATGCAGTGGAAGGAAGCAGCTGGAAGAAAAATGACAGTCTACTCCTACAGTATTTAAAACAAAAAAGTGTTTGAAAACAAAATATTCAAACTATATTAAATTACCAACAGTATTCCACCCATTTTATATGGTGAGCCAAACTTTGGTCACGTCATTGATTTAAAACTGTTTATCGGTATTGGCCAACATGAAATGAATAAGTCAGTCAATTTAATGATTGAGCTAAATTTGGTGTGATAGTAGCTGAGTCATTCACAACACATGTTGACACATTGCAAGATGTTGTGTTTAACATCTTCAAGGTTTAATAAAAGCTCTATAGGGGCTACCTTATTGGTACCAAAAATTTGTTCTTCTGAGATAAACAGTTCAACAGCAAAAAAATCAACACAATGTATAAAAATAGTTTTATTTCATAATAAACTTGTCACATTCTAATTTGCTGAAAGAGTTACGTTACTGTATCTTAAAACCCCGTTGAGAATTCTCAACGCCTCTCGACCAAAATAATTTGATAATCCTAAGACACGCACGGTACTCAAACTGATTTATAATCTCAAAGCTTACTTCTAAAGCAACACAAAAACTCACACCTCAGCATGTGACGCTGCAGATAATTGAAATTTATTCCCCATTAAGAAGCACAACAAACGGCCCTCTCCTGGTGGTTTTCTTCCTTTCCTCCTACAGTCATTCCACACTTGACGAGTGGCGATCACCGCGCTACTCTCCTGTGGGAAGAGTTTGGCACTGGAGTGTAATAGCTGAGAGAGTTAATGTAGCTTAAACAGCCAAACTRATTGTCCCTGTCTCTGTCATATTTGTCTAGTTAAATACTCCTAAATATCACAGCGATTAATTACCTACCCGCCAGGTGTGTGTTCTCTGTTTTAGCTCCTTTCTGAGTGTGTATGTGCTCTCGTGGGAAAGAGTTTATGAGGTCTATAAATAGCCAGGGGATCCCTTTAACTGTGGCAGTAAAGACATCGTGTTCTGATACTTTTTCAGATATTATATTTATAACAGCTTCCTGTTTTGCTGTTTTCTCAAATTAGTTTCTTATTATCTGGGCAGATCCAGCTGGGAGTAGAGCCTGGAGAAGACCCAACACATGCTGGAGAGACTATGAGGAGTTTTCAGTATAAGGCTTTTTTGGATTGTAAGTCCCGGTCTGGCCTGGGTCAGCCCAGTCCAGGTTTCCTGCCCGGGTTCTGAGTCTTTGCAGTGGGTGTTCTGACTCACTTCTGGCTCAATATTTGGAACCTAAAGATAGAGGGGTTCCATGTCAAAGATTTGACTCAGCAAACTGCCATTGATTGGCTCACTGGCCCGGTTGTACACACAACTTTAAGCGGATGAACAATTRTTTGAGCTCCATGCTTCATGAAAAATGCCATCATGTGAGCCTCGACCTAGAAATTGCTGCCCTGGCTACCCTTCTATCCTCAGCCCAAATACAAATCTGCCTTTAATCAAAATTGAGTTTGGCCCCTACATATATATACTGTACATACAAACATACATACATACACATATATGTTCCTACAAAC
>NW_013952540.1:1010146-1011277 GCF_001266775.1 Austrofundulus limnaeus
ATATATATATATATGATTTCAGCCTCTGAACACAACATGATTTAACGTTTTTGGCACAACAATTCTGCCCTAATAACAATACTTATTTGTTTCAGTTTTTATTTGTGTTTTTGAATGTACAATGACAGGCATTTTAATTTAGCACCTTCACATTCAATGCAAAACAATACAACAAAAAACACAGAATGATGTTAAGGTCAGTCACTAGCCGTGTTTCCATCAATGTTTTTTAATGCACATTTTGAAGTATCGCATCAGAAAAGGTGGATGGAAAAAGCTTGATTCAAAAAAAMCTTCCTCTAATTCGCAGAAAAGTTGATACGCTCGCTTGAGGTGGTTTTTGTGTTTTTTGAAAAAGAGTTAATGCACAAAAGGAGAGATGGAAACACATTTGTCGAATAAGTTTTGACGTAGTGAATATTTACTTCACATGTTGATCAGCTGTTCTCGCTGTCTGAACGGTACTGGTACCAGAACGACTGCAGCTGGACCTTCCTCCCGCTGTCGGCGTATTCCCAGTTATTCCCTTAATGTGAAGAGAATTACATTTCATTCTCTACGYCTCCCGACTTCATGTAAAATCACCAGAACTAGTTGATATGACAGAATAATTACAACTTTCCTGATAGTAGCAACACATTCCTGATAACTTCTCTCCATTGTCCTGAGATGCGACTTTTACTTCCTGTTTACTACACGCACGTGTCTGACGTAACTGATGCGCTTCAAGCCAGTTGATGAAAACACGTCTGATTTGATTTTCTTCGTTTGTTTTTTTCCTTTTTGCGAAATTAGAAAAATTTGCTCAAAATTCAAATTAAAATTGGATGTAAACATGGCTATTGAGCCTAATTTATTGTCCTGTAAAAACAAACCTACTTGTTGATTTTATATTTATTCATTAAACAGATGAAATGAATCTGGATTTAATCCCAAATTTGCATTAGTTCAATAACAATCTACCTGTTAAGTTTAATCTTACATGTCTGTGACTCAAGATCAGAACATGTTTGGTCGCAGCCCAAACGCAACGTAAAACCCTCTCAAAAAATAAATAAATAAATAAAAAAACAGCACAAATTTTCACCTCCGTTGAGATTTATGTTAAAGACGTAGAACTATATATAAAAC
>NW_013952540.1:1011759-1023410 GCF_001266775.1 Austrofundulus limnaeus
ATATATATGTGTGTGTTTATACATGCGTGTGTATATTAAGAATGTAACATTAGCACACATCTGCATTGAATCGTTATTTACACTTTCTGCAGCTCTGAAAAGACAGTGTTAGAGTGACACTCATCTTTAGAATGAAAACTTGTAAAGGAACAGATGGGGGTGGGTAAAGGTGTTTGCTGCAAGCATACAGGTATGCATAACAAAAGTCAACTAATAGCCCTCAGCTTGTTTTGCAGAAGTACTCAGAACAGAAATCCATTCTCCTCTCCATTTGGTGTGTTTACAGTTTATATTAACCAATACCATTTTATAGTGATACTTGATACTTTGATATGATGTCCTTATGAACAATTTTTAAAAACCTGCCAAATGTGGTAAAAAGCAGTCCAAATTTTAACAACCCACCCAAAGCAGTTTTTTCCAGCTCAACGTGTTCAAAAGAAGCTCAGTTGGGCGACACTGGTCACACCAAATAAACCCTCCAAACATCAGACTCTACCTGCTAAATTTTGAAAGATAATTGAAAAGAATAATTTTTTTCTTCATAGTAGACTTTTTTAAGCATGTAAAATGAGAGTTTTTATGATTGATGAGGATAAATTGGCTGTTTTTTTATACTTACTCTGGCTTCTTCACTTTGTGTCAGAATTAATGGAAATAAATTACATCTGTGCAGCTCGTCAACAACGCAGTCGGTGTGTTTTTGAGTAGTTTGTTCTTTAGCGTTGGGACTTGTTTGCCAAGATCAGAGGAAGGCACTCCGGGTGTGTGAAGTGCATTCCCATAATGCATCTCTCCATGCCTGGGCAGCCCACGCCCACTCATCAACCCCACATTAGCACTCTCTCTGTTCTTCCTTCTCATTCTGCGTGTGTTCCTCTCCCTTCCCCGCTCTGTAATCTTTCGGTTTATGTTTGACCTTTTTGCTGTTCTGCACCGACTAATGACGGTACAGGGATAGCAGGTGTGCTGCATTAGCCGACCATCGCCGTGGCGGAACAAATTAGAGGTCCGCCGACACCGGAGGCCGACCTTTTGCCGCCGGTGCTCCCGTTAGGGGCCGCGGAAAAACAAACCCTCCCACAGATGCCCACACATTCTCACGCGGCGCTGGCAGAAAGGTGGAAAATGTGGAGCTATAAACACGCTTTCTCCGGGCTGTCAGGTGTGTGCAATTTGAGTAAAATGACACAGCCCTGCCACATAATCTGTTCACCTGGAAAAAAATAGGAGGGAAAAAAATGGGCAGGGTAGAATGTGGAGGCGAGATAAATGGTCGTGCTTTGTTTGAACAGCTAGCCCAGGTTTGCAAATGCTACACTCTGCTGATTTAGCATAATGAGACGATGGTGTCACTTTGGTTTTTCTTTCTTCGTCCTGCAGCAATTGAAGTGCATTGTGCCTGAGGAGTACATGAGATTAAATGTCTTAGCATTACTTTAAAGAAGGCATTTCATATGCTAAGAAAGGTCAGGGTTATAGCTATATTGATGAAAACTTGTAACTGACATTCTGAGACGGGATGGTGCTCAGAGAGTGTGTTGAAGGTGACTCACAGCTAYCACTCAACACTGTCGCTTAACATTTGTAAAACTGTGGCATCTAAGTCCCTGTTTCCCTGTTTCCATGTGTGTGCTGTAGTTTCCATGCCAGGCAGGGTTGCCAAATAGAAAATAATGACWTTTTCAACTGTTGCTTTCAAGTTATTGTGTTTTGACACAATGTGCTGAATGAGGGTGTAAGATGTGAAGATGTGTTGTGTCTGGTGAACGTGCACAGAAAATGAGGGGGCAAAAAAAACATTTTTATGTTTATCTGGCAACCCTGACAGGCTCACCTCCATGCATTGTCAGCATATTCACAGTTACAGCCGCACTGGTACGTAAATCTCTTGAGATTCACTGGTTTGCTGTGAGCTAACAACTCTACCAGTTCACCATCCTAAGTTCCTTCAGACCTACTAGGATGTTGCTGGTTTTGCTCATAAAACCCTCTCTGCTCTCTGCCCGCTCCTCTGTTCATTTTAGTTTTTCTAGGATACTTTACTCAAACRTGCGCAATATACATTTATATCATCTCCTCTTATCATTTTATAACATCTTATGGGACATTTTCACCTAACTGTACCGCTCATATTTTTATCTATTTTTCTATTTTATTTTATACTGCTTATATGTCCATAAGTGTGTTTATTTTGTTTTTCTCTAGAGTGTTTATACTTTATTTTATTCTAGTGTGCTTGTCTTTTATTCTCTAATTATTTTACTTGAACGGTTGCAGCTGTAATAACTGTAATTTCCCTCAGATATCAATAAAGTATTCTGATTTACCGTAACTACTGTTAGTGTAGAAAAACATTTGGCTGCAGCCACCTGTGTGTTATGTAGGCCTACACTACATGGCAGAACTGAGGTAGAAAAGCTCCTGTTTCACTCAAACAACACGTTGCATAATCAGGACCTAAATTTTATTGAGTTTCTTTAAGTCTTTCTGATACTTTCATTAAAGTAAGTTTAGTGGTTCATAAGTGTTTTTGCTAAAAGGCAGAGTTGACACCAGAAGCGAATGCCAAAGTTCTTAAAACAGATCTCGTGAGGTCAGTCACTGCACCGAGTATACACTGCTCCCAAAAGTAAGGGATAGTTGCCAAGTTTCTATTTATCAGTTTTTAGGTGTTGTCTTCTCATGATGTCAAAATATAAACAGAATGTTGAGGAAGGCTATTTTGAAAAAAATCAAATTAAACCAGGAAATTTAATAGTCGATTCRTGGATCAAATCCCAGTTGAGAATTTTGCCATTAAGCTCTCTGTTAACGAACGGCAGGTTGTGCAAAATGTACTGAAACACTGAAGAGTTGGACATGTGCATTTAAAAGTTTAGATGTCCCATTTAGTTCACCGGGACAAACTATGGTGCATTTTAGTTTGATCCTGAATTTTCACCCCAAAGCTAAATATCCCTAACGTTTTGTGTGTAGTGTACTCTTAACAAGCTAAGTTTAGTATTATAGAAATTAGCTGAGGTCTAGCTACTTTTGTGCTTGCTAAGGTCAGTTAGCTGTGACGCTATCTTAAATGGGTTTGACTTTAAAAGTTACTTAGTCGTACAGTGGTGCATGTAGGGATTCCTTTTTTAAACTTTTAATAAAATAAGTCTCCTGGTCCATGAGATGTTTTGCTAATGCTACAGACATGCGCAGATAAAATCAAAAACATTAATGCCGCGTGCCTTCGACGGCAGGTGATCAAGATGTGCACACAAAGAGAAACTGAGTATCTTCTCACATAAATGCACAAAATGCACGTGTAGCCTTCCTTCGATGTGTTATTAATACGCTAACACCACCCTGTCTCCCACTGCCTTCCTTCTTGTCTCCATGCAGTCAAATCCTTGCAGACCTCCTTCTGCAAAAAAAAAATCAAAGTGGGGGAACACGAGCTTGATTTGGACCCCTGCTGCTACTGAGGATTTGTGTGAGAGAGTTTGTAGGTTTGCATGAATGCAGATGTAGTGTTTGAAGTCTCAGGACCTGGAGACAAACTGATTGCGAACCTTCAGCCTTGCATGTGTGATCTTATAGCTGTGGTAAATTAAAAGGTGCTTCAAACAACACTCGGAACATAGATCCGAATGATAAATCTGAGGAAGGAGTTTGATAACTGCAAGTCAGCATCTCTTCACTGCAGATTCAGTCACACTGCAGAAAACATTATGAAACATTGATCACACGGCGTAAGTGAAATAAGTTGTTTTACTTTTTAATACCAACGAATGGGCCCCCTGGACGGTCGGCACTCTGTAAAATCCAAGGCCAAGACCCAAATGTCCAGGTCTGAAAACTGTGCCATGCTAAATAAATTATTTAAAAACTGGTCCAGATCTGCCTCACTTCATTTCAAGTGTATGGAAGTATTTTAAATCACAAAAATGGGGGCAGCTGCAAAGATAGATWCAAAGCGAGCCAAAGCAGGTACAATGTGGGCAAGGGTTAGCCAAAAAAAAAAGTGTCCACATGGCTTGCTGCTCACATGGTTGCAAACATTAGATGGTTTTCATTGACGTCATCATCCGGGACTTTTTATCCTCCGCACCCCGTTCGTGGGCTACTATTTAGCTTGTAGCRATAAAACCAGTATGGGAGAACCACAAAAGCAAGGGAGAAAAAATACAAAAAGGCCACTGAACGATGCAGACGAGCATGACCAGGATCATAATACTTTGTATTTAAAACGTGCCTTTCAGGACACCCAAGAATCTACTGGATAATAAATCGAAATCAAGGTATTTAGCTTTATTGAAAGTAGTAATCCTTACGAGYTGCTGAAGTCTGCAGAGCTGACAGAGGCTGTGTTGACATGACTCTGTGAGACTTTCTCTGATATTATTAKTAACTACATCTTACATACTCCAAATGTGTACATATTGCATAATAAGGAGCTTTTTGTCATTGTAATCTGAWACTGTCAATATATCCTACGTTCGTGTTAAGGGTGGATTGCACAATATTCAAAACACTTTTCTGTTCACAGTGCCCAAAACATTTGACCTTTTTTAAACTTAATTAACGTACTATGTGGTCACTATGGTAGGAGTGATCTGAACACACTCAGGAATCCCGAGGATGGTGAAATCTTTGTAAATGATTATCGCCAGCCACAAAATCGCTGCACTTTGCCGATAGTTCTACTTCTTAGTGTTTTTACGCCGTCTGTTTTTCTTTTTTTTTAAGAGCGTCTCTCTGCCACACGAGCAGCACAGTTTTGCAACTAATTCAAACGCAAACTTGTTCCATGACAGTTAAAACAACTTATAATAGAAACATATTATACAAAAAAAATCTAGACAGTATTCATTTCTGTGCTGTAGACTATCCCCTCTTCTGCATTCGCAGCCACGAATATGGTGATTTGATCACGTGATCTGCAGCTCGCTACGTCATTTGAGAACCACCTATAAGAACTTAGTGAGACTGGAGGAAAATGGTTCTTTTAAGTCACTAACTTGTCTACAACATTATAGCTCAGTGAGACACTACCCTTACCTTTACTTTTTTATCCTACCACTACTTTTAGCACATATTTTTTCCTAATATAAAAATGTGATGAGTAATTTGTTGCAAGCTTAGTAAATAGCTTTAAATACATGACTTGTACGAACTGACGCCACATCTGTTCACCTGAAAATAATTAGTTTACCAAGTGATTGTGAATGAACTTGTTGTTGTAGAATCCTTCAAACTAATGACCAACAGCCAGGTGCAGGCATGAAGATGGGTCTAACGCTATGAAACTGGTTTTGGCCAAGTCTGAAACGGGTGAAAGGGTTCATAAATAAAGTCCAGCTCCTGTTTTATTTCTGTTTACACCTCTAAATAGGTCACGTTTGTCCTGTCGAATGTGTCCCAGTATGTTTTCTTTGAACAAAAGAGGCTCGTTTTAATTTTTGACAACACAAAGACTCAAACCTGTTAAGATTCCAACTAATGAGCAAAGGGGAGGCATTCAACGCAGAGATTGTACAATATGGTTAACATCAATTGTTGACTTCAAGTGGCCCTGAGGGACGAGTAAAAAAAATGGGACAAGAAAATTAAACACACTCTTGATGGGAGAGAAATTGCCCTCGCTTGCTGTGTTGCAACCTTGGCAAATGAGCACCTTTAGCTGAGGGACAAATAGGGCAACCTGGAAATTTGTTTCCCTATTTCCCTCTTTGTCAGCCTGTGGCCAAAGTGCCATTCTGTTGTCTGTCAACGGGCTCGCTCTATTACTGTCATTACGCCGGTCGGCCCTTGCCGTAAATGCATTTGCCCGTGTACACAAGCCTGCAGGTGAATAGTGCCCCAATCTACATGTAGCGAGGTAGTTTGGAGGGGAAATGGTAGCCTGGCCTTCTGGCTCTTAATCAGACATCTCTGATTGATCTGGCCCTCTGCACTTCTGCTGACTGACATATAAAGAAACACCTCTCGGACTCTCAGTAATAGCGATAAAGAYGTGTTCAGTCATCACAGGCAGCGCCGGGGACGTCTGAAGGCTCGACAGGCCGACTCTTGGCTTTAATGGGCTGACACACATTCTGACGGACGCCTTTGCCTCTGAATCGCAGGAACTCGTGAGCTTGGAGATGAAAGGCAAAGACACGTTTGAGCTGGGGGGTCTTTAACTTCTACTTACCTCTTCAATCTAAGGCTGAAGTGGGAAATTTAAGAGCGAAAACAGCGGGAGTCRGACTCTAGAGGGAGATCTCGATGAATGTATAAATGCCCAAGGCCTGCTCGTCTTCCTCTTTGCTTTCCTTTCAAGCAGACGCAACACTGCCCACACTGTAAGAGTAGCAGTTTGTTTTCTTTCTCAGGGAATCCAAACCCCAAGGATTCTGGGGGTTGGTGCAATTTGTGTGTATGTCCACGTTTTGGGGGATATTTTTCATCCACGCAGGCCTCAGGAAGCGGCGGTCTGGTTTTTGGAGACGCCTCTATGAGGGCAGTGTTTAGCCCCTGGAAAAAGTCTCACACACACACACAAACACACACACACACACCAACCACTTCACGTCTGCACGCATTCATACACACGTAAAATATACTAATAGACATGTGCACACATTCATGATTACTGTCCAAACACACACAGAAAGACACACAGCCCAACCACAAACCATATATCTTATTACTGCCCCTGTGCAGAGGTTGCACCACCAAGGCTGAAAYACGGAAAGATCCCCCTTATTACATGGCTAAACAGACCTAATTACTGCTAAAATAAACATTTAACATGTCTTATTCTGTGTAGGGAGGCAATATATGTGCAGAATACAGTAACTGGTCACCTCCTGCTCCCCAAAACAATATTTAACCAGTTTTGACACCAACAGATTTTGTCTGGTCTGTCCTTTTTTTTTTCTTCAGTGCGAGCAGCTACATTTCAGCCCAGCAGGGCCAACAGATGCTCTAAATAAATCAGCTCCACACTTACTTTGGCATGAATTATGAAGAGCGATGTGACTGCCAAGTAAAATACTAAGATTCCAGGGAAAATATTGATGAAATATAGTTGTTCTGTGTGTGTGGACCCGAGCAGCCTCCGAGAAACGATGAATTCAAACAGAAGTCGCGGAGAGCTCCTGTGACAAACCTGACAGTCATTTTTACTTTGCAGGAATTACTGATGGAAATACAGTAATTCCATCAAAAGAAAAGGAAATACAGATGTGGAGGGATTTAAAACATAGAAAGACATCAAATCATTGAAAATTATTCATAGAAATGAACAAATCTGGCTACAAGGAAGGTTGTCAGCAATTATTGCACATATCATATGACATTTGCACATCTTTGGAGCAACAGATTCTACAGTTATCCCTTTAAATTTGTCATAAAATAACTAAGTTTTCAAATCATCATGTGATGTCACAAAAACACACCACTTTTTAAAACATTTTCTTTGAGTCTAGAATAAAATGTATGTGACAATACAGGAGCATTACAAACCTGAAGTCGTTTTTGGAATTTGTTAAGCTGCATTGGTTGCAGCTGATTGAAAGGGATCCATGATTAGTTGTAACATTAGACTTTATTAAATAAACATATAATTTAACTGTAAAATAAAGACTGCAAAAATGCTGTAAGATGTTCAGTTTTTATTATTTTCAAACTAAAAGTTTAAAAATATATTACACGGATGGGACCATTTTATTTACATACAAAGAATTCTGGGTAAATGATGATGTGGACAGGTCCTCTGTGTGAGCGAGCTATATCCACCCTGAAGGTTAATCTTAGACAATATCTGATGATCGACTCTTTTAAATGAAACCAGAGAGCGTTGACAGAGAGGAGAAGGTAGAAATGACTCAGCCTGTAACTAAAAGATAAGATAAGATAAGATAAGATAAGATAAGATAAGATAAGATAAGATAAAACTTTATTGATCCCACAGTGGGGAAATTTGTACATTACAGCAGCTCAAAACAGGACAGGATGAGATAGAATAAAGAAGATAAGTAAAAGAAAAACAAAAAACACTGTACTCGTCATATATAACAATATACCTAGTACAGTACATAAATGAATGTTTATGAAGGTGCATATTACTGATGCCAGTGTAGGTGAATTGTCCAAGTGACTGATAACATCATGATGTGTTATACAGTCTAACTGATTAAGTCAAGATGTGTTATACAGTCTAACTGATAACATCATGATGTGTTATACAGTCTAACTGCAGTTGGAATGAATGACATCCTGCAGTGAGGATGTTTAAGTCTCTGACTGAAGGAGCTGCTCAGCCCTCCCATGGTTTCATGCAGAGGATGGTGGGGGTTGTCCATGATGGCTGTCAGCTTTGCCAACATCCTCCTCTCACCCACCACTACCACAGGCTCCAGAGGACATCCCAGCACAGAGCTTGACCTCCGTATCAGTTTGTCCATCCTGTTCCTGTCCCTTTCAGCACATCCAGCCCCCCCAGCAGACCACTCCATTGAAAAGGGCAGATGCTACCACCGTGTCATAGAATGTCTTTAACAGAGTCCTGCGGACACCGAAGGACCTCAGCCTCCTCAGTAGGTGGAGTCGACTCTGGCTCTTCTTATACAAGACGTCTGTGTTCATAGTCCAGTCCAGCTTGTTGTCGAGGTGAACACCCAGGAACTTGTAAGAGTCCACTGTCTCAATGTCTTTTCCCTGGATATTCACCGGTGCTGTGGGGGGGTGACTTCCTCCTGAGGTCTTTGACCATCTCCTTCATCTTGCTGGCATTGATTTGGAGAGCGAGACGGAGGACAACAGAGCTGCTTCATGGAAGAAGAACCTCAGCTTAGCCTCTTAGCTTTAGCATTAGCCCCGACGCTATCACCATATATATGTATTATCTCAGCGCTACACATTCTCCTCTGGTCACTGAGGTCCTCCATCCACATGACAGAGAGGGGAACACAAAAATGACTCAGCCTGTAACTGAAAATATAGATGGAGGACCTCAGTTTAGCTTGTTAGTTTGTCACGCTAGCGCCGAGCTAATGCCTATAAGGCAATATAGCGTCAGCGCTAGCGCTTTTTATAGCGTTTTTTCATTTGCAACACTCCTTGATTCTGATTATGTAAAGTAAATATAGTTTGTAAAGCAAGAAATGCATATCTCCATCGTGCATGTATGTCTAGGTTTAAACACGTGTTGTGAGGTCAGGTAGTAATCGGAGTGTGCATTGTAGTTCACTATCAGCTAAAAATAAKAACTAAGATCTTGAATATCATGAGAATGTTTCCCATACCATCATCCAAAGAGGGCGCCTCGCTCTGTCAGCAAAACGAGCCCTCTTGCCTCCCAAAATCCCCCACACCTCGCCGCAGAAAGTTCTGCTGCTTCCAGACAGGAAGTGGAGACCGTCCAGAGGACAAGAGGCTTTGACCTAGCATTAGCAACGTAGCCCTCCGCTTCCCCACAACCCCTGTCATAATAAATTCTGTGAAATGTGATGTCATCAGTTCATTTTTCCGTACAATGATGGAGTTTGTGTTCTGCACATCACCTGTCACACATGAGATAGTAATAATAAGTATGTAAATGCACAGGAAGCAGTTGGGAATTAGGTGTCTTGCTCAAGGATATCATGACATGTGGGCATGGCTGGGAATTGAGCCTGTGATTTTCTGATCCCAAGTCAGCTTCCCTACCACTGTGCCACATCTGCACAGTAGTCAGTAACTGCAGCACTTCAGAATACACACACACACACACACACACGCGCACACACACACACACACACACACACACACACACACACACACACCTGTCTACTATTACTAGCAATAGTAGTGTAATATTCTGGCTCCCCTGTCCAACAAGCACCCTGCCAAGGCCAGTAATGTAGGGGAAACCATCCATGACTGTTTATAATATTAGTCTCAACGTGAGACTAAACTAATATAACGCCATTATTTCTCAACATGACATGATCTTAATTTAAAACCCTGGCCTGAAAGCAGAGGCCTTTAATTTGAGAGAGTCTCTGATCTGGTTTAAGTACTCTGAATTTTCTAAAGGCCGTTTTTAGATTGAGGCATATCGATGAACACRAATATTTACTTTTGTAATTATCTTGTAAACCATTTGGAGCAAGTCCTGGAACTTGACTTCTCGGCCTATAATAAAATGAGGGGAAAAAAGTACAAAAATAAAAACAGCTAAAACTGCATGCAACAAGAGTTCAGAGTTGCCATTTTTCTCCGCACTGAGCATTAATGTTGATATCACACAGCTGATATTAATAAAACCACAGAGAACGCAGCTGCATTGACTGAAAACGTACGAGACATCCTCGGTGAAATGAACCGAAGCCTTGCAAGCGATTTGAAATTAAAAGCCATGATTTGTTTGCGGCGCAATGCATTCCACCTGATTGTGTGTTTGCTCATGTGTGTCGAAGACGCRGCTAATGAGCCATTGCAGGCAAAAAGGGAAACCCAATCGATTGTGCGCTGTCGCTGGACAACGCTGATCAATTCTACTCTATTGACTGCGTTTCCCCCTCATTAGCTCCTGCGAGGTGTGTGTACAGCGTGGGAGGTGATGTGTGTTTTGGGTAAACACACTCAGGTGGCAGTGCAGGCCTGTGCCATGTTTCTGCTGCGCCATGTAGGCTGCTAGCAGGCATGGGGGCACTGATTACTCTTATTAACATGGAGGGTGTCAGGCACCGGTCCAAATAGCACTGTTAGCTCACACACACACACACACACACACATAAACACAATCGTCGCACAGCCTGTTTTGAGTCGAGAGCCTGAGCCAACAGTCCCAGCTGAACCCTGCCATCAGGCCTAATGTGTTGCCATGAGCTCAGGAGGAGATCTTTGTGGTGAGCTGTCAGAGGTTTTAACGACTAATATGTTGCCTCATCACCGTCTGAGGTTGTTGTCTGCKAAACCGTTCCAAATAAAAAGCCATAAAAGCACCTGACGGCTGCCAAGTCTCACATCAAATATTACAGTTGGAGAAGCTAGAAAGTTGACGGTTTGCTGTTGAAATTGTGGCCTTTCAGATGCATTTTCCAGTCACCTTTAGTCACCACCTGCAGCTGACCATTCAACAAGCATTTAGAGGGTTTTTGGTCCACGGCCAACTTTCACAAAATGCTTTCAGCTCAACCACTTCAGCCAGACACGGAGCTCTGGTTCATGAATTCTTTTTGTTCTTACTGGAATATGCCAGTTTTTTTAACCGTCCCTGTAAACATGTAAATGTTAAGAGAACAATCCAGACAGAAACTTAACACAATTGTGAAAAAAAGACTATCATAGATTTATAGTTTTGTTTGTGCATGCTGAGTCAGCATTAACGATGTTTTCATTTTTAGTGTTTCCTTCATATATTTTTCTTTTTTCTAACATTCTAACTACAGTACTTCAACAGTCTTTGTGCTATTTTAACCATTCATATGTCAAAACATTCAGCTTGACTGGGCAGGGAGCCAGATTTAGTTTTTTTTTTCTAACTTTTGCACCTTTTAAAAACTTTAAACTTTATTAGTATTAATTTTCCTCATAGTCTTCATATCCTTCAAAACCTTTTTTTCTTTTTTAAAGGGGCAATGTTATGTGTTTCTCAGGCATATATTTAAATACTATACCATAATAAAGTATCTATG
>NW_013952540.1:1023500-1024877 GCF_001266775.1 Austrofundulus limnaeus
GCTGTGGACATGTTTTTTATGAGAGTATAACATTATAACATGATATAAAACTCAAAAAAGTTGATTTTACATGATATTGCCTCTTTAAATTAGTTTAGCATCTTTGTTTTAATGTTGTTTTGTTAACAAAACAACAACACTTTGGGGAGGCTGTGGTGCAGTGGCAGGACAGCCAACTTGGGACCTGAAAGTCAAAGGTTCAACTCCATGCCATGAACACACATTGTGCTGCCCGGGCGCTTAAATAGCTGCCTGTTGTTCCACTTGGGTGATTCTCACATGTGAGGTGTCAAATGCACTGATGACAAGTAAAATACATGTATTTACTGTGCTGCTATTTGGACCTTTTATGTTCTGTTCTTCAGTAGAACACTGAACCCTGTGAAAAACAGCTCTCAGAGGGGCCGTTGTCCTTTTGCAGGTTAGTGAGAAAGTGACCACTTCTCCTGCCTTCCTCAGGTAGATGAATCTGTGGAATGTAAAGATGCTCATCACCGCCTCCATGTTGGTTCCACTGTGTCTGGATCAGAAGAGCCCAGATCCCCGACTGTAAGATGATTGGCTTCCACAGAACTTATTAAACATAATTGCAAACTAATTAGTACAGCGATGGCTTGGCACCTCCGTCTAGTGCCAGACACTCGATGTGGGTTTACAACATGCATTTAAATTTTACACTAATTACCAATCCCTGATTAATTCATGACTGGGGAGTGCTTTATAATAGTTATTAATAGGGCTGTATAGATTAGATTAGGAATTAATTTCAAAATAAAAACCAGGCATTACATGCATGGGGAAAGCCATGTGTTTGCAGGGCAACCTGTGCACACTGATGTATGCGCCGTGTCACAACGCATTCACCAAGCACTTTGATTTGACAATGGGCTTTGGGTTTTTGTGCAGCGGCATTTGGTAAGAAATCATTTGATCTAATCAGGGTCCGCTTAAAATCTTCTCATGTAATGAGTGCTTGGGTCCCCAACGACCAACTGCACCCACTTAAGGTGGCTAATAATTCAATGAAAGATTTTTAAATCCTACGCTGGTCGTCATAATTACGAGTTCAGAGCAGACTTTATATCAACTTATCGGCCTGTCAACTTGGTTCTCCGTCCTTAATGCTGGGGTTATTGGCTTTAAAACCAAAACACATCGATGGGTGGTGGTCTGCGAGGTTCTGCACCKCGCTCTTGAGAGATTAATCCTGGCCCGCACTTTTTGTCCGTCTCCCCAACTACTAATGGTCACAGCATGGACCTCACAATGACTCCCTAATTTCCTTTAATTGAACGGTCATTAGCAGCCATGGACCTTGGCACTGGAACATGTGTGTGTGTGTGTGTGTGTGTGTGTGTGTGTGTGTGTGTGTGTGTG
>NW_013952540.1:1025504-1028646 GCF_001266775.1 Austrofundulus limnaeus
GTGTGTGTGTGTGTGTGTGTGTGTGTGTGTGTGTGTGTGCGTGCGTGTAAGTAGCATGCTAGTATACATCATCTTCTTCATCCCCTCCGCACGTATTTGTTCTGCATCAAATGGCCTGGCACCGTTTGGGTGATGGAGGGGGTGAAGGGCACCGGTGGCACAGAGAGATCATTAATTCGTCCTGCCTCTCTGCATGACTTATTTTGATGTTTTTGTAATGAGCGCCTGCCAGGGATGGTAAACAGCGAGACTTGTCGCGGCCCCTTTGATGTCAAATGATGTGCGAGACAACAAGGGAAGGGTGGGGGGTGGGTGGGGGGGTTGTAGACGTAGAGGAGCAAAGTCTGAGAACAGGAGTGGATGCTGAGAGGCCCACGAGGAGCGGCAGAGATGAGGAGAAACCGCTTCTGGGTTGAGTGGCTGCTGGTGATACTGTCACAGGAAGGTGCAAAGAATCTCAGCTGCACAAGCTGGATGTGTGTGTGTTTGTGTGTGTGTGTGTGTGTGTGTGTGTGTGTGTGTGTGTGTGTGTGTGTGTGTGTGTTGTGTGTTTGTGTGTGCGCTCGTGCGTTTTGGGCTTCTCGCCGGTTCAAACAAGAGGAGAATCAAGACGTCATAAATCTCTTGGATTTTGCATAAACAGGGATTAAGATTTTTTTTTTCATTCCAAAATTTGGCAAACCCTAAAGATTGGGTGTATCAGCAMAAAGGTACACAAAAATCTGTCAAAAGTACCGCAAGTTTTGGCAAAATGGGAGAAAAATATGGATTAAAAGCTCAATATTTCCAAATTACACTTTGGCTAGTTTATCTTAGTGTCATTTTCAGAGCAAAATACTCTAATTTTGGAAGAAGTTTATTAAAACACATGTGCTTTTACAAGTGGTACTGAACTTATAGAGCGCTTTTCAAGTCCCTCCGGACCCCAAAGCACTTTACACTAACAGACATTCACCCATTCACACTCACATTCACACACTGATGATGGCAAACTACACTGTAGCCACAGCTGCCCTGGGGCGCACTGACAGAGGTGGGGCTGCCATGCACCAGTGCCACCAGACCCTCTGACCACCATCAGTAGGCAAGGTGGGTGAAGTGTCTTGCCCAAGGACACAATGACTGAGACAGCTGGACGGGGGATTGAACCACTGACCTTCCGGTTCCAGGATGACTCCCCTAACCACTCCGCCACAGCAGCCCCAACTTGTGGAGTCGGCGTAGATTTAAGATGGCCACCACAGCCAACTTTCATCAGATAAAAGCCAGCTGAGATGAATATCTCTTTTCCAAAGGTGACCTGGCCCAAAGCTTAGCAGAACATCATATAAGAATAATCAAAAAGTAACGATACAAGATAAAACATGCCAAATGTCTACCCACATAAACAGATTTTGAAGTTAAAGTGCATGGGCACTGCACAATAATGATAACAGTGACTTAAAATGCAAGAAACGGTTCAAAAAACAAAAGTAATCGTTAAAAGTTAAAATACCTAAAATACAGATAGTGGGTAAAACGGGCAGTGGTTAAAAGCATAGGCATTGTTCAAAGTTCTCCATAACTGTCTGTCAGGATTGACATGGTGGCTCAGTTGGTAGAGCCTCTCAGCAAGAAGGTCACCGGATCAAATCCCCACGTGGGGACCTTCCTGGGTAGAGTTTGCATGTTATCTCCGGGCACTCCAGCTTCCTCCCACAGACCAAAAATAAGACTGTGTTTCTATTRCAAATGTGCGCAAAACTTTGTCAATATTCTGTTAATGTCGAAAAAAGTTTCTCAACTGCGGTGTTTCAATTAAGAAACTCTATTAAACTCACGCATGAATACGTTTGTTCTCACGATAAGTCATTACAAACATGGCGGCAATGGATGTAAACACATAGCCTATTGCTACCACGACACTAGCGCTCATCATCAGAGGAGACGTCAGTGTCTTTTATCGAGGCTTTCCAGCGACAAGCCCCTACTTGGGAGCGGCTACAGTGGGTATGCTGTGTTTTTGGGAAATTGTAGTCAGTGAATTTAATACTTTCTTTTACTACTTCGGTGATTTTACTACTACTTCTACTTCATGTTATCTTCTTCTTCTTCGTCTTTTTCGCTAGTAGAAACAGCCATTTGTTGATCATGTGACTCCCGTGATGCGAAAAAAGTGTTTCCATTGCGGTTTTGTCAAAAACACCAATTTCGATATGGCCGAAAAACCACCTCAACCTAGCGCTAAACCATTTTGTCCAAAACCTTTTTTTTCCATAATTGACGTGTTTCCATTGAGCAAATTTATTTTCGAAATTCTAATTTGCGCATTTTCATGATCAATGGAAACGCAGCTACTGTTAGGTTAATGGATAACTCTAAATTGACCCTAGGTGTGAGAGAGAGATAGAGTGAAAGGTTGTTTGTCTTTATGTGTGGCCCTGTGATGGACTTGCAGCTTGTCCAGGATGTATCCCACCCCTCGTACTGTGACTGGTGGACATGGGCACCAGTGACCCTGAAAGGAAGAAGCGGGTATAGATGATGGATGGATGGCATTTAAAACCTGGTCTTGGAAAACACAAAACTTACTATATTTTATTCAATTTTACAACTTAGTCATTCAAAACACATCCTCTAAATGGTATTTCTCAATTTTTCATGACATCTCTGTATTTTTGCACAAGATCTCAAAGATCTGCTACCCCTGGTAACTTCCCAACATAAGATGACCTTTGTAGTGGAAAWTATTCCAGGCAAGGCAGAAATACGTGAATAAAGCAAAGTGAACTTGTGTGGATTGGGTCTCAAAAGAGAAGCTGAAAGTGTATCTTACCCCCCTGTGAAAAGATAACTCCGCCCCAAGGCGAAATTTGAAAAATGCATCAAAGTGGGTAGGGGAGGGGGGGTTAGAGAGCGGAGGTGTGGCCAGGACGAGAGAACGTGACAGCTTCGGCTGAGCTGTCCGCCTCACAGGACAGAGGAGGAGGAGGAGCTCCGACAGCCTGACAGAAAAAAATAAAAGCATACAGCTGCAGCTGCTCACAAGATCTCTGTTTAAATCAGGAATAAAACTGTTGGGTCTGTTTGACTGAAGTTTGGTCCATTAGGGCTGAAGCTGCCCCGCTGCCTTTCTGCCTCTTTTTCTCTCCTCCCCTCCCGC
>NW_013952540.1:1029132-1033341 GCF_001266775.1 Austrofundulus limnaeus
ACCCATATGAGCAGCAAAAAGACGTTTTTAGACCAAATATTACAGATTTGGACAAATATGCACAAAAACATCAAAATTAGCACAGAAACAGTACTATATAACATTTTAGACACATTCTAGACAGTTTATCAGCTTAAAAAAGTCAATTTTGGGGTAAGTTACTCTTGAAGGCGAACGGCGGCCAGTTTGGGATTTGAATCTCTCAAACAACTTCCATAATCTTTAAACGTAAACGTACTTTTAATATGGCAGACCCAAAGGACGAGGAAGACCACGACACCACTGCAGAGAACACAGAGGACTGCAATCATGATCCCCACTTTGAGCCCATCGTGTCTCTTCCTGAGCAGGATGTTAAAACGTTTGAAGAAGATAAGGAGGAGCTCTTTAAAACGAGGGCCAAACTGTAACGTTTTGCCTCTGAGAATGACCAACCAGAGTAGAAGGAGAGGGGAACTGGTGACATCAAGCTGTTGAAACACAAGGAGAAAGGCACAGTCCACCACAACCTTGGTCTAAAACCTTTGCGTGAAGATGACAGATATGCATTTCTTCTAGAGGTTTACCATTAAAATCACCCCTTCCAGGTCCTAGATATTTGTATCAAAAATCTGTGCTGGGTTTGTTTTGTAGCTCATTAAATTGTATCATTCATTTTACAAATGCATGAAATATTAATCCCAGGTATGTTTCAGGAGGAAGTGTGATACGCACTTGCACACACTTCACGTAAAATGACTTTTAAGTGATAATCTAAAGTGCGAGAGAATTTTATGACCAAACTTGTTTCTTGAGTTTAGTTTTGAGTCTGAAAACATCCGTTTGACAACAGAGCTGTAGTGAGAATTTAACAAATATCAGTCATCACATCAAAAATGTTGTACCCTTTTACCACTTAATTCCCTTATTGACCATTTCACTTTATTCCCCTCCCCTTAGTTCTACATCCTCTCACAAAATCACAGTTACAGTTTGCGATTTCAGCCCTGAAGACCCCGCTCAGGGTGACATCTTGAGGTTTTTTTCTTTGCTTTGCTGAAACATGAAAGGACCTTTTTGAATGATGAGCTGTTATTATGCAAATAGCTTCTGAATGCTTCTGTCTCAGCGTGGCAGAGTCCGGCGGAAACTGGCTTGAGTCTGAGGTAGAGATACAGATCATTTTCATGATTGCAGGGAGCTCAAGGAGGGGCGAAAAATAAGAGAGAAATGACCGCAGGTTACASTGGATGAGCAGGTCTGTTTACTGTGTAGCAAATGACCCCTATATATGAAAAACATAGCTTTCTTTCTTCTCCCTCATCACAAAAGAGTGACTTTTGAGCGTGGCTGAAACAAGAACCTGCTCAAGGTTAAGAAGCTGCTACTTGCTGGTTTCATTGAAATCACATGCAAACATTGACTGGAGTTCAGGTGACCTAATGGATCAGTACGGTCGTGATGTTTCCTCACTGCTTGTATGAAATTCCCTGATTTTGCAGATGGATGGAAGTGTGGAAATGGGAGGCTGGTTAGCAGTTGTAATGCGAATGGTTAGTTTCATTAAGGATTAATCAAAATAACTGATTTACGATAAAGTTCACCACCCAACAGAACTAGTTCTAAGTTTACCTCAAACAGGTTAAATATGATTTAATGTTTAAAGTTTGTCACTTAAACCATTTTAATCTGACATCAAAACAGAAAACAAACTGGTTCATGTTCACAGATCACAGTATACTAAAATTGATTACTAAAAATAAACTAGTTGCCACATAATTATTTTGATGTTGTATCAGATTTCATAAAATGAACAAGTTTATGTTCATAAATCCCTGAAAAAAGGCAAACCGTCTTTGTTTTTGAAATAGTTTTTTTCTTTTAGATTCCCCGTTCACAACTTAAAACAATTTCAACTAAATTCAAATTTCCAAACTGAGCTTGTTCCTGTTTATAGTTAATCACTTAAAACTTCTAAACCAGGGATACTTGATACATGTGACTTCAGTTCAGCCTGCCAGCAAGTTTATTCAAAATGTGTTACGGTTTTTTATTTTTAGACTTGAATGACAAATATTTCAGAGTGAACATATGCTATATAGGAAACTAGGTATACAACTCAGTCTGCCTGCTAATGACTTCATTTAATTAAAAAAAAAAAGTTTAAAACATGTTTATTTTAAGTCAACTTATTTTAAATTATTTAAATCAGAAAAAAAATTAAAGAAGGTCAATATTTATTTAATTGCTGGGTGTCTGGCCCCTAAGCTGTTGACTTTCAATAACTGTGGCCCCATGAGCAATTTAGTTGAATAGCCCTGTTCTAAACCAGTGGTTCCCAAAATTATTATCTTCTGACCCACAAAATATTCATGGCAAAAACTTGTGACCCCAAATATTACTGGTCTGAGTACATGAACTTCGTTAATAACCCTAAAAACACAGGCTTTTTGACAATCTAAACAGCTTGTACACAAATATAAATAATTATTTATACTTATTTTGTGTTTTTGTAATAATTATAGGGAAAATATTACATCAGCAATTATTTTATTACCCTTTAAATTGGTTTCTGGAGATTATCCAAGGTGCTTCGTGACCCGTTCCAAGCCCAACTTTGGGAACCAAAGTCCAGTGGTTCCCAAACTTTTCAGCTTTTGACCCACAAAATAACAGTAGCAGAGACCTGTGGCCCACAACTATTTTTGGATGATAAACATTTGTATCAGGTCAACTAAACATGGGCATAGTAACAATATTTTTATACTACATTTATCCATTTTAAATACACTGAGTACACCTTTGTAACAACTCACTCCTTTGTAACAACCAAGCAACTAAGGCAAAAATGTAATTAATTCCGAAAATCTTTTCAGGACCCCACCTTGATTTTTTTGGGACCCCACTTTGGGTCCCGACCCCAATTTTGGGAAACATTGTTCTAAACTGTCACTTTTAAAAATTGAACTTGTTTTCATTCATTTATACTTTTTTCATGAGAAAATTTTTTGGTATCTTTTATCATGTAAAAATTACTGTGTTAATTGTCTCAAAGAAGCCAAATCCTTCTTTTAAATCTTTTTTTTCACATTTAAATCATTCAGTTGGGGTCTATATAAAGTGGAACTGCAATGTTTTGTCTGAATTCCTCCTTCCTGTAGCTCTACAAGCCCCTTTTTACCCCTTTTCTGAGGTGTGTCTCAAAGCAGCTTGTTTTGACGCTGTCTCTTTAAATCTAAGAGCTTAATGCCCCCCCCAACCTCCAGAATGGTTCATTCTAAGTACCCTGATAGTGGGGTTTATAAWTTTATAGTGGAGCAGAAAGGCTTTCTTTACAAATTAATTTACAGATGTCAACATCAGAAGACTTGTCCATCCAGCCAGAGTCTGACCCAGAACCAGAAAAGAATGAAGACCACCAAGTTAAGACTTTAGTTATGAGTTCTGTACCAAATACTGGGGTGTATTAGTTCAAAAAATGTAATAGATAATAAAGAAAACTGAACAAGTTGAAAAATATGACACAGAATATAAGGAGATCTACGCAGCACCAGGAGAGACTAAATTCAAATTTTCTGCTCACCCATAGACTTCAAGTACACAACAAAATGTATTTAACTGCTAAAAAAGTGAATTTTGCACACGTCCACTTTAATGCATCATTGCAATGTATGTTAATGATCCCATTCTGTTTTCACACAATGAATTTTGATCGAAATCTCAATGATGTTCATAATCAATCATTTATTTTTCTGTCAAAAATGACCTGAATTTACSACCACAAATCAACTGTAAAAACTACAACACTGAGGCTACTTTKTCAAATCTCAACAAGCTTGATGTTCCACTTTAATGAAAATCCTGTTTTCATTTAAACACAACATCAGCTAAAAATAAACTCCACTTACCTGTGATCCAAGACCTGAACTCACTTTGTGCCTGCAGAGTGGATGCTAGACCTGGCATTTATAACTCGACACAATCATCYATTCTGTTAAGGAGTGAAATGATTTGGACGGTTAGGTTTTTTTTTTCTGAAAAATGCATCCACTGTAAAAGTTGCTATGTTTTGACCTAAGTACAGCAGCTGTTTGTTCCTGAAAAGAACATTAAATACCGTCAATGCAACAAAAAAAGAATAGAATAGAATAGAATAGAATAGAATAGAATAGAAACAGCCTTTATTGTCGCACACGAGGAAATTCAGGTGTAACAGCAGCAGCAGGTACA
>NW_013952540.1:1034231-1039203 GCF_001266775.1 Austrofundulus limnaeus
GTGTGTGTGTGTGTGTGTGTGTGTGTGTGTGTGTGTGTGTGTGTAGGCCCGTGTGGTTTGCAGTGACTCACTCTTCCTACCATCCTGACCTCCACACTGCCCACACACACAGAGGGAGAAGTCCGGCGCTAGCTTTGTGTTTTCTCATCGGCCGACCTCTGACCCCTGCCAGCAGCCTCTCTGACGTGATGCTGAGCCACATTAACCCGAACCTCCCCCATCTCTCAAGCACGGCGATTCGTCAAATCCGCTACACGGTCCTTTGCTTTGCCATCACGCAGGGTGGTTGGGTAATAAAACATGCATGCTCACATCGTCGGATTAGTTTAAAAAAAACGATGGTGATGAGCATAAGGAGGTGGAGTGAATAAAAATAACGGAGCAAGAGGAAGAGGTGTTACTGTAGATGAGGTGTGTTCATATTCCTCACTTCATTGGGTCTCATTATTACCCAGCATGGGGGTTGTGAGCATGTCCATGTATGATTCATCCAGGAGCACCTTAGCATGGCTGGGAGTGCTGCGCACATCCACAGTGTACAAAATGTTAATAGTATTTGCTCTCTCCAAGAAATGAACTGACCAGGTGATGATTTCAGACTGAATTTATGAAATTCAATTACATAACCGCAACTAAAGGTGTCCACTAAGATTCTTATTATCAAGATATTTCCATAGTGCTACATGTTCCTCATTATGGAGAAATTTCCTACTTATTTTCCAACAAGAATGAAAATCTGTTAAAAAAGGGAATGAAGCTCTGTAGTGACTTGTCTTAATATGAAAGGTCAATAGGCTTTTCAGCATTTTTAGAAACGGATTGTAAGAAAATTTAGTGTTCGTTAACTGAAATCGAGACGAAACCACATAAATATTGAATAGATTAAAATGTGAGGCGAACGGAACCATACAACCCAGATCTGGTTTACGAGTGAGCTTTATTGCTTACGCTGAAGCAATCAGAGCAACGCTGCCTGAAACAGGAAGTTCCGGTCTTTTTATACAGGGTTCTTCAGTGCCTGGTACGCCCACTACAGGCCTACTGCTGAATCACAGGCAACTCGWACAGAAAGTATCTGAARCATTTGGTGAGTTTGTCACCCTCCTCCTCCTGTTTCACCTCTCCTCATGAGTTAATTGGCAGACAGCAGAGCACACCTGAGACTGATTTCACCTGACGACCTGACCTGCTACTTAAGGCTCCAGTCTTCAGCAGGTCAACGCTGAATCGTCACGTACTTTGGGTATTGTCGTCCTCAGCTCCCCATGTGCTACTCGCAAGTACTTTCTCTTGTCTCTCAATTACCTGCTCTTGGGCATAATGTCTCCTGTGCCTCTGGTTTCCAGGTCTCACCCTGTGGAAACAACACAAAGAGTGTTCCTCTGGATCTCAAACAATTAAAGCTCGCTGCCTGTCTGCCTCAGCTTCAAAGAACTATCGTTACTGGATTTAACCCTCTGGATTTACGTACCTCCTCCTGTGTACTRCTCGCCTTCAAAACCCAGTAAGTCAAGATAACTCTCCTCATACAAAATCACATCACACAGATGAAATGAACTTTACTTGAATCATTTGATATTTCAAACCAGTTCAGCTATACAATAACTGTAGCAAGCTACCTATTAACAACAGCTAACATTAGCTGCTGTTAGCATATCGTTGTCTTGTCCTCTCATCTTCAGCATCATTCTCCTGAACGGTCTGGTACAGGCTTTGGTATGTTTCCTTTTAGCTTTATGTTGTCCTTTGGTTTATAGCATATAAAATAATGTAGAATTTGGGCATTTCTAATTTGTTAATAAATTAATAATGGGGATGAAGCATTGTAACAATAAAAAATCTAACATAAATGTCTTTACTTTGTTCATTTGGAGTCAACTGTTAGTAAAATCTCACGAAATGCTGACTGAAGTTATTGAAGCTAACACTGAGCTAGCTGAAAGTCATTAGCAACATTGACCATGATATCTTGTAACATTACGTGAGTCTTCAAAGTTTGAACAAAATGCCTACAACCTTTTTCCAACTTAAGATGATTTTCTGGTACAGAAGTCTGTGGATGATAGAGCTGGTAAACATGATTCACTTTATGGAACCGGGTCAGTTTGAGTCAATCACTAATATAATCTGGTTCACTTCAGTCTCTTGAATCGTTCACGCTAACCCAACCAATTTTTTTACAAAACAGACTTTTAGTTCTGGACAGAGCAGAGAAGTTCACAGAACCAGATCTGAATTCATCTGGAAGGGTAGATTGTAATTWGTGGCGCTGTGACTGTTGATTAATGCAATAACACTCTGTCAATGTRCTGTGCATTGATGGGGCCCTCGTGAGGGATTACATTATGCAGTATGTGTCACGTTTGATGCCCGTGTGTATGTGTGTGTGCACATGCCATCATCCGATTAAAAAAAAGAGGACCAATTCATCAGAACAACAAACAAGCTCCGTGCGGTCACGCCTCCTCTCCGATCCCRCACATACACAATCCCAAACCTGCTCGCCCTCCTCCGCTCACCAGCTACACACCAGTCATCTTAAATACCCCGTTGCAAACATACCTGGACAACAACAAACATATACTCTCACTCTCTGAACCAGGCTAGTATTTATGAAGCTGCCCGCCTGCCTATCTCTTCCCCACCAGCCTGGGCGAATGATTTTCTTTGAGTGCTGTAACTATCATGTCACACCATGTTGTCATTATAGTGATTGCCGACGGCCCTGATAACCTCCCCGCGGTGATTTGTACCATTGAGGAGTAGTTTCATCCCCCACCCCTCTCTCTCTCTCTCCTTCGCTCTCCTCTCGTCTTGATTGCGGCGTCTCCCATCAGTGCCTTGTTTGTAGTTGGTGGCTGAAAGAAATCGCTCCTCCCGTGTGCAACATTTCATCTGCCAGCTGATAGGAGACACACCTCCATCATCTTACACTCCTATACCTAAAAATCCCTCTTTCTCTSTATCCTCTTTTCTTTTCTTTTCTCTTTTTTTTCTTTTATTCCAGAGCCATCATGATTCGGCTTTCCATCAGCTCTATTTACTGCCCTCCTTTGATAGAAGAATCCTCCTTTTCTTTGTTTTCTTCCTCCTTTATTTCTGCACCCCCACCCCCCATTTTTTTTCTCCCTCTCTCACGTAAGTTGCCATTTGTTGCCCATTGTCTCTGTGGTATTTAGTGGTGGGGAGATTAGGCAGCTGTGAATGGACTGCAGCTGTCTGTGCTGGATTAGGGGAGTTTAATCAAAGTATTTTCTAATGCGCCTCGTAATGATGATCCATAGGGACGGAGGCTCTTTAACAGATAATGATAGCTAGGCTGTCTGCTGGAGATGACTCGCTTGGAAGCGCCACAGTCACCGACTTATTGTTGCTTTATATAGGCCCGGCTTTGCTCTAAGAAGGTGCTAGCTGGCTAAAATAGTCGCCTCTCAGGAACGAGAGGGAAGCCGCTGCACACGCCACCGGCTCTCAGCGCTTTGCCATTCACTTGTGCATTGAAATGTTTTTTGCATTTATGGTAAATGTCACATTAGATCTTGTGACAGTTTTTTTCCCCCTTCTTTTCCTTTCTTTCTGTGAGCGTGAAAACAGGTGTTGATTGGCTCCTTTCAGTTACATCTCTGGTGTTAATGATATTCCTCTCTTTCTTGACACGAGCCTGCTATTGTTTGTTTGCTTGGTGCTTGTCTGGATGGAGTTTTCCTTTGTGTTTATGGTGTGTTCGGTTCAAACCAGCAGCTAATATTAGAGTTAAAGTGGTTAAAAGTGGCTTACACCACATCTGCTGGAAGACTTTATTGCCTAACACCTTGAGAGAAAGTTATCCATTTTTAGTTTTAGTTTTAACCTGATGAACTTTTCCTATTGTCTGCTGCTACAACAAACTTAAAGTAGCCATAACAACTTTAAATAACATATTATGGGATGTTTGATTAAAAACACTGGAAGACATGAAAACTTTCAATTTCGCAAAGACAAGAACTTCTTGACTTTAATGATCAGGTTGTCCATATTCATTGAAGAAATGTTTTCATCAGTCCTGACCTTTGCGTCTCTCTCATAGTTTAAAGTCCAGCTTGAAGTGGAGAATTAAAATGCTACACAATAAGTAAGTGTATTTTAATAAATGTTACTTGTAAAAAAAATCTGTGTAGTTGTATTTAACTCAACAAAAAGTGGAGCATTGCACTCTCTGGGTAGGGGGCAAGGCTCTGGCTCAAGTGAAGGACTTCAAGTGTCTAGGAGTTTTGTTTATGAGTGATGGAAGAATGGAACGTAAGATTAACGGACAAATCAGTGCAGCTTCTGCAGTGCTGCACACTCTGCCTGTTCATTGCTATCTGGTTTGTTTACAGATTTGTCTATGTTTCTAACTGCACCTACGCTCAAACCTTGGGTAGTGAACAAAAGAACGAGATCGCTGATAGAGCTGACAAGTTTTCTCCACAGGACAGCTGGTCTCTCCCTTCAGAAATAGGGTGAGAAGTTCAGTTATCTGGGAGAGACTCAGAGCAGAGCTGCTGCTCCTCCACATTGAGAGGAGCCAGTTGAGGCGGTTCGGGCGTCTAGTAGGGATGCTCCCATAGCACTTCTCTAGGGATGTGTTTTGGGCATGTCCGACTGGGAGGAGACACCAAGGAAGACCTAGGACATGCTAGATAGACTAAAGCCTTTTCCCCATTATCAAGTCTCACTCTAATTAGTTCATGTCTATTCAAGTGAGGATGTGTCTCCATGTCTGTGTGTCCCTCATTCTGTGGGTGAATCTTCCGAGGGCAGCTTTGGCCATTGTGGTTTTATCATCCGGTAATCTGATTTAAATCAAAAAATATATGTATTTGTCAACGTCAATGGGCCTCATGCAAGAACCGTTCGTACGCACAGATTTGTTCTTAAGTTGTGCGTACGAGTGATTTAGGAGAGTTTGTGGCATTCACCAATGTTTTCGTATTCTACGATTTTTTTCAGA
>NW_013952540.1:1040477-1044400 GCF_001266775.1 Austrofundulus limnaeus
GAACCCTTTGTACGAACAAAAGTAAGAGAAATTTAGGATAAAAATACGAACATGTTCTTGCATGAGGCCCATTGTTTCTAAGTGGTCACGTAAGGCCAGTTTGTCCAAAACCTCCCGGTACACCTGCTCATTTCAGACTGCTGTGAAACGGAGACATATTTGGCTGAGGCTGAATYGATGAGAACAGGCAGGCCCATGGAGAAAGGGTTTATGTCTCTCGGCTGGCCTGGAAACACCTTCGAGTCCTCTCAAAAGAGCTGGAAGAGGTGGCTGGGGTAGGAGAGGTCTGGGCCTCCCTGCTCAGCACTGTAGCTGTCCCAACGACCCAACGGAGCAGGCAGGGGATAACAGATGGATGGGTTAACTTGTATTCATTGAACTTTTAGTTATTTGACTTGTCTTGTTTTGTTGAAGCAAAGAAAACCCTAGTAGTTCAAACTGAACACACAAACCTTCTCCTACTTCAATCTGATGGAACAACATATTTTAAYATCTGTACTTAAACTGTAGACATGTTGGAAGGGCACCAGATCTGCTGCTTGAGGACCAACAAACTGGCTTGGCTCTTGCTGACTTTCAGCACAGCACTTTATCTGAAGGATTATAATTTGCTCTTTCAGCAAATAGTCCTAAAATGGCAATTTACTGATCTGAATCCTGTCACTCACAGAGTTCCAACACACCCACAGCTATTTGACTCTTCTTCCTCTTCAAGGACACTCAAAGAAGTTTTTCAACCTTCAGTGGTCAACACACTCAGATCTTTTTAGTGTCAGATATCACTGATTTAATCTAGGCTGTTTTGACTTATTTATTACCACTTGGCGCGCAAAACATTTTGTTCATGTCCCCGTGTATGTGAGCATTTGTCTGCTTGTTAGTAAAATATCTTGTGAATCTTTGGACCCTGTTTAATGAGCATTTCGAAAAGTAATCATTGCATTTGCAACCAAATTTTTTAAAAGTTGTAAATAAAAACAGAATGCAGTAATTTGCAAATCTCATAAACATAGTGTAGATATAGATGTTTCAACTTAGAATTCTATTATTTTTTTGTGGTGGGGGATAAGTTAATTTTGAATTTGACAGTAACTTATTACAAAGTCAGGACAGATCCAAGTTTCCCATTGTGACGCATCTTCTCTTCTTTTAACAACAGTCTGTAAATGTTTAGAAACAGAGGACTGTTGTTGCAGTTTTCTGAAAGAATGTTGTGTCATTCTTCTCTGATGTAGGATTCTAGTTCTTCAACAATCCTGGACTTTCTTTGCCAGATCTCACATCACGATGCATCAGATATTTTCAGTTGGTGAAAGGTCTGGACTGCAGGCAGGCCAGTTCAGCCCCTGGACTTTTCTACTCATCATGTAGTAAGGGATGCATTATACGGTTTAGCAATGTATTGCTGAAATATGCAACACCTTCACTGAAATTGAAGTAGTCTAGATTTATTTAATCTTAAAACCATAATATACTTTTCTGTATTGAGGGTGCCTCTTTAGATGTGTAAACTGTCTGTTACCCCCAATTTACACTACATGCGTTCCCGCTCCGCTCCGCTCCGGTCCAACCTCCGCAGCAAAGACCCACCCATTATAACCAATGAGAGTGTTTACACTGGCTGCGCAGGGCGGCGGCGAGCGGATGGCGATCCATCAAAATTAAAACAGATCCTATTTTTGCCGGACGACGGAGCAGCACCAGAGTCAATTTTTAAAGATTACATCGCAGGAAAAGGAATGAGCACAACATCCGTATTTTCAAAATAAGACACTATTTGGCTGAATAATTTGTCGGAATAATGTCGAAATTGCAGCTATATTAATAAATGTATGGATATATTTCTACACAAATACTGTCAGAATGTATCGTTCTGTTTGGGAAGCAGATGGAAGCATGTAGCATGAAGCATATGTGMACACACACGATACACGTGGATTTTATTTTGAAATCAGAAGTTTCAGAAAGCCGACAGCGAGACAGTTTCAACATTGATACCAAAAGCCTTTATATCATTGTTTTCAGCTGTGTTTGCAGTTAATCTTTCACAGAATTAATTATTTTTTGCTGTGACTTCCACATTTATCACTTAATTTATCGCGATCTCCTTCCTGCACATCTGTCAGAGCGGAGCGGAGGTAGTGTAAACTGGACTTGAAGTGCACAGCTGCGACCTGCGCAGCGCAGCGGAGCGGAGCAGAGAAAGAATGCAAGTAATGTAAATTAGGGGTTACATGCAGTGGTATCTGCATGCATGTTTCTCCATTTTGGTTTGCTAAATAAAAAATGGAAAAATTAGATAACCTGTAATGAAGGGAGGCATCTGAAAGGAAAAATGGGAGAATTATTCAGTGACCTGAATCCTGGGGGTAAAATTACTTAAGGCCCAACTCCCACAAACAAGATGGACACCTGGACCCATACGTAGGTTCATGTGGCTTAGCCACAAACTAAGGTAGAGCAGACAAAACTCTTCACAACAAACAAACTGAGCCCTTCAAAAACAAAAAGRGCCACAAAACTCACCCTGCAGGAAGGGGAACCAGCAAACCAGAACCTCAGTTACCTGCAGACACCCAAATGGCCATAGGCATGGAGCTCAGCATCACACCCAGCCTTGTTTTTACTCTGCTCATCAGAGGACAGAGTGAAACCTGATGCACCTGCTTAAGCTGCTTGAGCACAGCAGCAGCAAACTAAAAGGGGGAAGCATATATGCAGATACCACTGCATATAACACTGTCCATGCTAGAGGCACTAATGCACCACCATACCATCAGGGAGGCACACTTGTGAACTGGATAGTGATAGCAAGCCGGATGGTCTTTTTCATCTTTAGTATGGAGGATGTTGTTTCCATGGTTTAAAATATATATATTTTTTTAAACTTGAGTTGGTTGTTTTCCACTTTGCCTCAGTCCATTTTAAACAAGATTTGATTCAGAGAAGATGAATGTGTTCCTGGATGTTGTTCACATATGACTACTTTGCAGGATGGAGCTTTAGCTAGCATTTGTTTATGACACAGCAAACTGTGTTTGCAGACAATGATTTGTTGAAGTGTTCCTGAATCCATAGAGTGATATCCAGAACAGAATCAGACCTGTTTTTAATGCAGTGGCCCCTAAGGGCCTAACCCTAACCTAACCTAACCCTACATTTTAAACATCCCCATGTTTTCAGAATTGATTTTGTACAATTTGACAATGTTTTGGAGCTGACCTGATTCAACACGGTGACCACAGCCTGTCAACCTAAAACTAAAAGGTTGTACAGCACAGTCAATTTTACTGATACTGACTTTAAGTCTGGAGTGACTTTAACTGACACAGGGGAGTAACTTTGTACTGAAAGTTGGTGGGGACACACCGTGGAGGACGAGGTCTGAGTTGTGCGACCAGGTTTTTCTGTTGTTGCTAAGAATAAAACCTAAACATAATATGAATGCCATATGTGTCTATAGTTGAAAGCACAATAGTTACAAACTTACAAACTGGTGGACTGGTACAATAATCTAGGCCATCTGAGGCCAACACCATCTGATTAGCACAAACCACCAAGACTCAGCATGAATGTGCTCAATTTAACTGTCTGCACTCGTCATAAACTGAACACCAAATGTTTCTGTTGTGATGCAGTAATACTCAAACCATATTAACTGAGATTATKTTCACCTTCATTCAACCGTGTACTGTCCCAGCCCTTTAAACTCACTAAGAATACAGATAATCAGCCATAGTTTCATACAGCAGACACAGGTGGAGCACAGGTGTGTTTGTTTATCCTCTCACATAAGTCTTATAATGTGTGTAAAGGACACACTGGAGTGGGGTCTGGGGGTCCTCCCTCAGAAAATTTTGAATAAATTAGAAGCTATTTCCTGATTTCTAATGTATTTTAACAGGTTGTTAAAGATACTTTTA
>NW_013952540.1:1045756-1048272 GCF_001266775.1 Austrofundulus limnaeus
GTGTGTGTGTGTGTGTGAAGCTTTAGAAAGTTTGTTGGGATTTTTCCACCTTGAACTTCCTCTCTTTTTGCCTTGTCTTTAAAGTTTTCGTACAGTTTTGTCAGTTTTTGGCACTTCAGATAATGTAGTTTTTACACAGAAACAATTGGATTTGAATTGAAAACAATTTGATTTGATTAAACTCTGCTTGCTGATGAACAACAATAAAAAGTGCAGAGTCTGTGTGTTTCCATCTGATGACTAACAGAAGTTTCTGACTGTTTTGATTTTGAAGTGCAATCAACTTTCAAGCTTGCAAAATTAAGAAAGATAGAAAAAGTCTCAAAAAGGAAACASTGTTCTGCAAAAACAGAAGTAACAAATACTGGGTGACTAATTTGCATTGAAGAAGGCAAAAGTTTAATATTGCACCTTTAGTTCTTTTGGATGATTAAATCAACAATTGAACATTTACCAGTTAGATTTTATTTTTTACTAACAGGTTTAATCTAAAAGTTTTGATTTTCCGCACTTTGGATGACAACAACCTCCCAGCACAGCTAGCATGTGCAGCTGATCMTCTCACAGCCAGATGACTTCATTTTGCACCTTTGGTACTATTCATTGTTGCTAAAAATAAATGACATGTGCACAGTATGTAGCAATGAGATCAACAGTACTGTGAATGCAGCTTTTTATCATTTATTTTATCATCCTTTTTGTGTTAGCCAATGGCAATTAGTCTTGGGGGACCATCTGAAACTGGGTTGATCCCTAATAGGCTGTGTCTCAATTCATGGGTTGCAGCTGACGTCGGCCGTTTACTTCACTCCCCCGCGCTGTAGGCTGTCCCAATTTGTCTGTGCCYACACATGCAGCCGACACAACACAGAAAACGTTGGCTGCATCTGAGTATCTTATGCGGCCGACGTTATCCCAGAATTCATTGCCCCATCAGCAAGTAAAACAAACAAACAAACAAAAAACAAAGACGGCAAGCATTATCTTTTATTTCACGGCTGAGTTTTTTTCGTTTGTTTGTTTTGTTTGTTTTGTTTGCTTTTTGTATTGATGGAGTTTGGTAATTTATCACAGACCAAAAAATGTAAGTTAAACTACTTAGCTGAAAATTATTTTGTTGCAATGAGATGTTAAATAAAATGCAGTTAGAAGTACTGATACTGGRGCTAAACCCAAATTATTTATGCTTTTTATTCATTTACTTGTAATGTTTTTTTCTATTAAAACTTAATTTTGTGAAATTATACCTTGAAAAAACAACTGTAATGTAGAAGTATCACCATGGTAATGAGGCAGAGCGTGTTCACGCAAACGTGTCTTCTGTAGACTAGACCGTCTCATTTCACAGCCGTTTATGCAGCCGACACGAGTGGTCAACGTCGGCTACGACCCATGAATTGAGACACAGCCATGTTGATTACTTTTTGAAAGTTTTATTAAAGTTTGTCCTGTAGTTCGTGATATATTTTGCTAAAAGAGAAAAAGGGATGATACCCTGTTAATGTCAAGGTTTTAAGCAAAGAGCTTGTTTTGTGATGTGTGGTGCTAACAGTATGTGTAGGGAATAAAGCTCAGATACAAACACACTAAATTTTACCTCAATGTCTGCAAAACTGACTGAGTTATAACTATTTTTGTTTCATGAGGTTAGCGGGCTATGGCAGCCATCTTAAACTGTATTTACTTCAAAGGCTTACCAATTGTAGATCATCACCAAATGAACAAATTGTGAAAGTATTATTAAAATACACCAAGCAGTTCATGAGATAACAGACAGACAGCACTCCAAAAGGAAAAGTTTTAAACACAGACCTTGGGTGATTAGTTAGTTCTTAGGATTTAACTTGGGGATCAGTTTCAGCTTAGCCTGGCTCTTGCCTTCCTTCCTACACAGCTCTGCTCAGTTCTAGTTTCCCTTCACTGCTCCGTCTGAGATTTCTCCCATAGACAAGGATTTTCTTCGGGAGCATTTCATTCGGGCCAATCAGAGAACAGAAAGTCGATGTTCTGTACAGTGTCTGGTAGTTATTTTAGCATACAGCAGTGGAGGAAGAAGCCAGTCTGTGTTGATAAGGCTTCCAAATTAAATTAAATTTGTCTGACAAAGCAGCAGCTCTCATTTACAGCCGTCTTGTTTGGCTCGGTATATTTCTCCTCTCAGTAGGGTTGTTTACAGCACACGCGATTTCCGGTTAGCTTCTTAGCTTAGCCTCCTTCACAGTGGAGCTGGGACTTGCGGCCAACAGATCAAATCATTCTAAACTTCAGCAGAGGCCACGCCTCCAGCAAGAATCACTTCTCTATGGCTGAGAGTCCAGACCCTCATATGAAGCAAAGTGAAAGATGAGGGTCTGGCTTTTACCAGGCTACTCTCAGGTATTAACACACCAATTTTTACCTGAATATTTGCAAAACAAGCTGAGTTATGCTGCGTTCACACCAAACGCGATTTCAGCTTCAAAATCGCATCCAACGCTTCAAGTTAGACGCTTGTGCACTTTGAGGTCAGACGCAGG
>NW_013952540.1:1048742-1051751 GCF_001266775.1 Austrofundulus limnaeus
CACACACACACACACACACACACACACACACACACACACACGTTTATTTTGGCAAAAAAGATGGAATCTACGCATGCACATTTAACCGATAATAACCGTTGAGATGTGAGATTACGAACGCCGAAGCTCCACCTGTTCTTTGCCATAACAGGTGCCTGTGATAATTATTTCACCTCTCTGATGAGCCCGGCTCACACAAGACACCATCCAATTGCAGCACCTAGAAAATGTCATTAAACTATTGCTTTGTAATTATTGTGTTTGATTTCTCCATGATCCCCTAATTGGTATAAATATATGGTTTTAGAAAGAAATAAAAAGCTTTAGTCTGGTACTGTTGATTTTTTTTTCCAGGAATCAACAGACTGAAGTAACGGGGGTGGGGGTGGTCAGTGTTTGGGACTAAGTGGGTGCAGCTCAAGTTTTAGGGTTCAGTCTGTGTATTTAGGAAGYCCCAGATTGAGCAAAAATGCAAAACTGATTTGATCCTCAAGCATTGTACTGCTGGGATCCTCCTCTCCCCACTCGTCTTAGTTATTTGTAGCACTTACTCGTGCTAATCTGAAGTCAGTCTCATTAACCTGTACAGACAATAGGTAACTAGGTTCAGCAAACAGTATAAAACATGGTCAACTTAGAATAAATCATCRTCTTCTAAAACTGGTAAAATCATCTGGACTTGGTGAAAAATAATGTTTAATGACTGCAATATACCTTGTTATTCGTGCTTGGTAAGGATAAAAGGTTTAGGGAAGTCCAGTTTTCTAGTGTTACCCCTTCCCCTAGCTACAGAAATTATCCCTTGATAAATAGGGTACCCTTTCAAAAAGACCATTCATGGACTTGAGCAACACATCTAAGTACTCAGCCAATGCACAATGTTTCCACCATCAACATACACCATATTGCCAAAAGTATTGTCTCACCTGCCTTGACTCACATATGAGCTTCAGTGACATCTCATTCCTAATCCATAAGGTTCAATGTGAYGTTAGTCCACCCTTTGCAGCTAGAACAGCTTCAACTCTTCTGGGAAGGCCGTCCACAAGGTTTAGGAGTGTGTTTATGGGGATTTTTGACCATTCTTCCAGAAGCACATTTGTGAGGTCACAYHCTGATGTTGGACAGAAGGCCTGGCTCTCAGTCTCTGCTCTAATTCATCCCAAAGGTGTTCTATCAGGTTGAGGTCAGAACTCTGTGCAGGCCAGTCAAGTTCATCCACACCAGACTCTGACATCCAGGTCTTTATGGACCTTGCTTTGTGCACTGGTGCACAGTCATTTGGATGGGTGAGCAAATACTTTTGTCAGTGTAGCATAAGTGCAAGACTACAAGTTGGAAGTTGTAGCCAGTATGGACAAGTGCCTCCTACTAGCTGGCCCCATTAGAAGTACTGGGCACTTTGTAAGCCCCACCTCTCCATGTAGATAAATGGAACATTTTCCTGGATTTAGAAAAAAAMCATTTCTGAAAATTTTTCATGAAATTTTCAGAGCATGTTGAGGTTGTCACAAAAAAACACTCATTAAAGTTTGGTGGTGATCCGGTAACATCTTCTAAAGCCAATCGGCATCCAGCAGAGCTTTTTTCCACCAATCACAGCTCAGCAGCTGAAYACTGTCCTTTGGTAATAACCTCAGCAGTGTTTCCCCTACATTACTGACTTTGGCAGAGCCCTTGTGGGACAGGGAGCTTTGTTGAGAAAGTGAGGAGTACAATATCTGTTCCCCTTTCTGAAGAATTGGAACTTTAGGCAGTGGCAGGGGGTCAAATTTCACAGACAGGGTCCTCAGTTCTGTTAACACGGTGGGGCGCCCTCCTTGGATAGTGGTAGGGGAAACCGTTTCAATTAATTATTTTATTTTTTTTTTTTTTTGGGGGGGGGGGGTTTTTTTTTTTTGGAGGGGTGTAAAGGCAATGTTAGTGTGATTGAGAGCGTGACAGGCTGTTAGTGAGTTGGGATGGTGTGTGATAGTTTTTGTACTGATGGCACAACCCCACAACCTGTGTTCAAAACGAATGGCTCTAAACTCAACAATTGAAATTTAATTATAAACACAATGTAATGCTTGGTCCTTTCTAAGTGCTTCTTTCAGGGTAATCAATACCTGCTATAATACACAAACAAGCCCGTTGTCTCTGGTTATCCCTTCAATGAAAACTTTTGAAGAGTCCTCTTTTGGTTACACTGGACCTATGATCTCCAGAGGTATACAATCAATTCATTCTAAAAACACTCTCAAATCTAAGGTCAAAAGTTTTATACTCAGCTATCTTCATAATTTATAGTCATTTAATCATGTCTGAATTTACAAGATTTTTTTTTTCCTTTTTGTTTATGTCCCTTATTTATTCCCCATTTTATAAACGTGACACCAGATAATCATCTGATTTTTGGTATTTATTTTACTTTTCTCAGTGCTCTGTTTTTACCTCAATGTATTTCTTTAGCATTTGAATCATGTATTGGACCACAATGGACATAAATAGWGGTGTACCAAAACCAGTGTTTGTACTGGTATCACAATTTTTACAAGTTCTTATACAGTACAAAGTGCCCTGATGCCTGGAACTGATACTGTCACCGGTACTGATGCTCCATTGAATGTGTTACAGTTTACAATTCTAAGTGGAAATTTTGTCAGTTCCACTTTTTAAAACTTTATACAAGTTGGAAGAAACTCTTATTTATTTATTTAAAAATGTTGCAACAGTATATGTTGTATATTTCTTCAACATAACAGTTTCATGCTGTATATTTGAATTGATCCGGTCAAAGGGGCTGTAGGCCTATGAAGTAGGAGAGCTACCTTGTTCTAAATAAAGTATTTTTAAAGTCATTGTGTAAAGTTTAGGTTTACTCATTACGTACTTGGTATTGGCGAGTACCTAAACACAAGTATTCATACTCAGTTTGAGAGAAATTGGTATTGGGACACCTCTAAACATTACTGTTCTCACTTTGTTGTGTTATCCATTAGTAACGGATGTACTATGTATATATATATA
>NW_013952540.1:1051947-1060301 GCF_001266775.1 Austrofundulus limnaeus
TAGGCACAGCTAAGATACTGCGCAGAACCCTCAAGCTCCCAGGCCTCTGGTAGAGGACCCGAGCTCAGAGGATGAAAGAGACCACCCGCGGAGGGTGAGAAGGGAATTTATTATATATATTCATATATGTATACATTTATGCAGTATTATTACTAATTATATCAAATGAAATAAAGTAAAATAAAAAACTCTCTTGGCAGCTCTAAAATAATATATTTTGGTTTCAACTTTAGACAATGAAAGGTAATGGTCATTACACTTAGTACATTAATGTCACTTGTAAGCCAAAGATTTGTATTCAATTCTAATTTTGAAGTTTTAAAGACTTAATCAAAAAACTGAACATTATTTTAACAACAATTTTATTATAATTGCTCTTTTTTTTACCAGCCTTACCACACACATAGCAAAAAGTGATACTTTTTTTGTTTTTTTCTTTCGTGCCGTGACAGACTATATTTCTTCCTCGCATCTCTTTAGATGAAACATCTCTTGTTTCCTGTAGGATGAACAGAAATAACAAGCTGTCTTCCTCTCGCTGACCTGCTGTCCTGTGTGTGACTCTGCGAATAAAACAAGACAAAGAAAGCTTTTGTGTCGGCGGAGAATGGCAAAAATAATCTCTCGCAGGGATGCTGCATCAAAAATAATGGACCTATACCGATTCCCCGTCTCCCTGTAGGCTGGTGTCTGCACTTACTTGTGACTTTTGGCTTTCTGCTGCGCTGATAGATATCATCGTCAGCTGGAAGTGCACTCACAAATGGGGGGGCATTATTTTACACACCGTAGCGTTGATGATATACATTATAAGACTAAGTGTGTGTGGAGTATGAATCTGGCGCTGCCTCATTACTGCAGGATTACATGTGCATCCATGAGCGAAGGAGGGGCCTCAGTCACTCTCCCTCTCTACACCTCTAATTCACAGTATGATGTAATTATCCCTTTTTCCCTCTCTCTTCCTCTCTGACATCTCTCCAGCACAAAACAGTCACAGGTATTCTTTGGCTCTTCACGTGCACACATGCTTACAAAAAAAGAAGGGGGACACCAGAGGCCACTGTGTGACAAAAGAGAAGCATTTTGCACCTTTGACATGATCTCCCTTCCCCGCAGTGGACGAGGGCCCACAAAGCCAGGCGGTGAATGAGGGTCAGCTGCAGCCCCGGCCCCTGGGAGCCTCCCGTCGAGCTTTTTAATGAATGTCATTTTCTTGCATTAACCACCCCGATTGTTGGATAATGGCCTCCCAACAATAACATTTAACCAATTCCCCTGTCTTTTGGGCTGGCTCATTTGGGTCACAGCAGGAGGTGGTAATTGATTGTGTAATTCCAATCAGAGCTGTAAACAGACTGGAGGTTCCTTTAGAGCTGCTCTCGGACCATCTTCTTCCCAACATCAAAGCGCTTATATCTCCATAAATACTCCCTCACATGACTTTTTATATTAAAAAAAAAAAGAAAAATAACTACAGACGAATCAAGCGGTGTTTGGTATTTTTTTCATTTGCAGTGCAAAACAAACCAAGAAAAGACGCAGCTCCCAAATGACCCCCTGTGCTGCTGTGTGCTAACACAKTCCCTTGCCTTTTTTTCCACTCTGTCCCCCCCAACCCACCCTTAGATCGATTGCAACAGTTTTTCTCTCATCGCGCAGCAGAGATCTGGAGACTTTGGAGTGGGCTTGAGGTAGAAGGTGGGTGAGGTGGGGGGTAACTCTGCTCGGCAATTTAGATTTACCGTGAGACAAATGCTGGCTCGGGGGGGCACTAGGACATGTCATCTCCATGGAGATGAGGGGTGCACTGTGCGTGTGTGTTCAAGACAAGTTTGTCTAATTGTCACCAGAAAGCTGTTTATTTGCTAGCTGGCGTACACAGAGAGAGGTTATGTTTACATGTTCTGTAACCTGATGCAGTTTTGAACGCAACCAACGAGTGAGAGCCGCTGAGGTTCCCAACCTTTCAGTTGTCTGGGTTGCTGTTTTCCAAGACTCCAAATTCCACTAACCTGCCTTGTCAGCTTTAGTAAGTGAATCGTCGCATCATCCAGAAGTGACATCTGGCAAAGAGGAAACTGGGTGTGAATGTGTTGCTGTGACTCATGTCAGCCTGTTGAAGCTGCTGCTTACCTTCTCTCTGACAAGATTCCCTCCTCCTGACTGTCTGGTTTTTTACAAGTGAGTTTATCACAATTTGTCTGATTGTTAGAAGCAAAAAAATGTTTTCTGAATGTTTAAAAGAAAAAAAAAGAAAGCTGATGTGCCAGTATAGTCTGGTTGCAGAAGTGTTCTTTTTTTTAAACTTAAAGACTGACAGGGAGTCTGCAGACAGAGTAAAGGTAGCGGACCTATCTTGGTGATCTTACTGTGAAAAAGATGTCAGTCTGAGTGCAGGCGTTTTTCCTATCAGGATAATAAGTCTGCACCTCTCTTATCGTTCTGTCTGCAGTCTTTACAATTTGTATACACAGGGTTTGTATAAACTAATAAGCAGTGGTGGGCAGCACTAATCCAAAAGTTATTTGAGCAAGTTTTGATGCACTTATGTTCATTAAATCTTAGCAGAAGCTAAATCTAAAGTGCAAAATTGACTCAGAGCTCTCCGGATTATATTCCAGTGATAACAAGAGGCACTCTTGCATAATACTGCTGAATAGAAGCACGTCATTTTACTTTTACAGCATTGCACATTTTGCTGCAGTACAGGGAGGTGATTTTTTGAAACAGACTTTTGACTCAAGGTGATAAACAGTTGTTGTGGACTGCTAATTCTGCTGCTTCTTGGTCATTTTCTTATGCTTATGGTAGGGCTTTGGTAAGCAATATATTAGTAATTTTTAACTGTTTATTGAAGAACTGAAGCGATGCATTCTGGGTACAGGATGGTTTGGTGACGGGAAGCGAAAACACGGAAGACAAGAAACCATTTTCATGTCAAAATAAGAGCATGAATTAAAACTTTTCCCTGCTTATGTTATGTCTCCAGTCACCACCCCTTCTCCATGTGCATGGTTCTACTCTGTTTTGGGTCTGTTCTGTTTTGCTAAGGTGTGTTTGTGTGTGTGTCCATCACAGTGTGAGTGTGAATATGGGTGGACCATCCACAGTGCTGTTGTGTTTTAAAAAAACAGCCCATTGAGGTTTTACCATCCGGTCTTTATTTAATTTATTTATTTATTGTTGCAGTGCTGTTTATAAATGCTTGTGTAACCGTGGGCAGCCAGTTTGTTATCTGCTCATCTTCATCTTCTTCACCTCTCTCCAGGAAGTGGTTGCACAATGCCTGTTGTAACACCTTTCCTCTGTCAATCAATCCAAGAGGTAATCCACGGTTAGCATTCTGCTGAYGTCAAAATCCTGAGTGTGCTGTACTTGCTTCTACCTGGAACCATTAGGATGGAGGTGCAAACTGCACGGCTGTGAGCGGTTCTGCGTGGTTGGAACCTGGAGACACATTCAGCCGAACCCAGGAGAACTGCATRCAGGTGTGCCTGGGACTGGGAGTGTTGCCCAGAGACAAAGCTCCAATTGTTTCCTGCCATGTAAACGCAAACAATTGTGGGAATTGTCCCTTAAATGAAAATTGTGACCCAGAAGGACAGTCAGCTAGATTATATAGCCTGAGAACAACTGAGATTGGAGGGGGCGCTGTTAAGTTACAATGGGTTTGCATTGTATTGACCGGAGATGAGTTTCTCCCTCCAGAGTTAAAGATAATAACGATCAATACTTGATGAAATAATTTATTTAGTGCTGCTGAACTAGTAATTTAGAAAACACAAATCCACACACAGTTTAGAAAATTTAGTAAAGCCCCAAAGCGCAAACGAGAAATTTAGGTTAGCAATTAGCCCTATGGCGCTTTAGTGTACCAGTGCCCACCACTGCTGATATGTGACCGAGTTATGGATTAATTTAAAAGGAAGCTTAGTATGAAATAGGCAGGTATAATGCTATGATAGAAAAAGTGCAATAAACAGATTTTGTTTATGATGAATAAAGACCTTTTCTGTTTGTGTCTTTATGGAAATGTTAGAAATATAATCCTAAAGAATTATTTGAAGCCTGTTTCTGAACAGTACCAACAACTAAACATAATTTTGAGCAAAAGCGACCAGATTTTTGCTCTTTAACCCGCAAACTACCAGCTGGGAAATCTATTCATCTATCTATGTATTCATTATATTTTGCCCGCTCCTTCCTTTTCAGGTCACGTGTGCTTATATTTAGCAGCCAGTTTGCGCGGGGTGGGATACACCCTGGACAGGTTGCAAATCCATCACAGGGCCACAAAGAGACAAACAACCATTCACTCTTTCACTCACACCTAGGGTCAATTTAGAGTTAACAATTAGTCTAACAGTCATGTTTCTGTCTGTGGGAGGAAACCCAAGTGCCTGGAGAAAAAAACAGACATACAGAAAGAGAAAAGAGAAAACATGGGGTCCCCAGCCAGGATTCAATCTGGCAACCTTCTTGCTGAGAGACAACAACTCTACCAACTGAGCCACCGTGCTGTCTGTGAAATCCCAATACCCAAATATGGTTTGAGGTTTCTTTCTTCAAATTATGTCAAGAAATCATCATTAAATTAGGCTAAAAAATAGGATTCAGATTCAGATTTTCTTGGGGTCATCTCGATTGAAAACCCAAAATTTAAGTCATATTTCTGGAACAGCTCAAGATGGATGAATTGAATTATTTTGACCAAATTTGGTCTAATTTACCTGATTTGATGTGATGGCTCACAGTTGGTATTGTAGCTTTGCATGTACAGAGAACAGTTTGGTTTTCTTTGCACAGACATTTTATTTTTTTCCTTAAGATGACCAAAACATGGCACATTTGTCGAGCCCACACAATGCACTAACACTCAGATACCACAAAAAATGACGTCCCTTTGGTGGCCCAGATGTGGTTTGTCAGAAGCGGTCCCATCTATGGGCCAGCACCACATAAACCACGACTGTGCCAGTTGTGGCATGTCATCCTGAAAAAAAGTGCCATCATTGATAGACCTGGCATACAAACAACTTGCCATGCCAGTAGCGTTAGCTTCACACCAGGTCTGGCCCACACCTGTTTGCTATATGGGAAGATAAGTTTACAATTTTTCATTTTGCCACTCTGTCTTTAAGATAAAATAAACTGAAAATATGGTTGTTTGTATGTGTCCTTCAGGCTTTAACAAGTTTGTACTTTTGTCACAAGCATTCTACAGAATACAGGCGTCCTCCACTGGTGTTTGTGCCGAATGAAGTGAGTCTTCTAAGATTGTTTCTCTGTGATGTTTCCAACTGTTCCAATATGAAAACGCTGAAGTTATGAGATCAGCAGAAACAAAAGGCATCCCTCACCCCTCCATCCAAAGATGATTATATTATCTTATCACGCCTCGGAGACTTGATGCGAGCTTAACGATTTATACCAGCGCCCAATCTGCCAACGCTTAGCTGGATCTGGGTTCATTTCTGCCCCAGCCTCCCTCCGTCTTTCTGCTGACTCGGTGTGATCCRAGGAGAGTAAGTAAATCTAATATAAAGGGGTTATTGATTCGCGATCCTTAATCACTTTGATTTGGCCCAGTTTTTTCTACTGACCCCACCCACTGCAGCTAGGGGTTCCCCTGGGGGTGTGGGTGTTCAGTATCAGGGACAGGTAGATACTTGGAAGCAAATGCAATTTTTTCTGCAACGTCAAAGGGATTTAGAAATCCTGTCATCAATCATCTCATCACAAATATTTATACATGTGGCTATCGATTACTTTCTTCTTTTCCTGGCTCATCATATATGGAGCTCTATCACTAACAGTAGTTTGAAACTTGTAAACATCCACGTTTGTATTGATGATTTTAGTTTTGTGGACRTTTTTTGAGCCCAAAGTTTGGTTTATGAATTGGTCAATTTTTAGCCCCAGGCCCAAAGTATCTGTGGTAAAAATATTTAAATGTATTTGCACACAGAAGTTTAGACTTTCTCAGGTTTAGTACATAGTAAGTTTTATTTTTTTCCCAGTCTGTGTAAAAGAAAAGTTGTCCCAAAGGGTAAGAGGCCGGGAAATGTTAGGAACAACAAAGTTTACTACACTCCTACCAACTTCCAGAGATTGCCGTTATGTTTTATTAACTTTGAAAACCCCTTCAGCAACTTTCTTTTTCTACTTTTGTTGGATAAAACTGCTAAGCAGGAACTCTAGGATGGATGGCTGCCAGTACAGGCCTGTGAGATTAGGAACACCTCAGCTCTGTGAAAGAATGAGAAAAGTTGTTCATTCATGAGCAGTGTTGTTCTCAAGGTTGTGGTTACTTCGATGAAAGTTGTTCAAGATGTGAGCAAATAAGACATTAGTTGCATCAGTTTTATTTTAATGATCTTCAGAAATGTTTACTGGTCAAATTGAAGCTCAAATTTAAACGTACGCATCTGGAGATTTTGAGGTGCTAATTGGTGCTTTTAGTTGCATTTATTGTTGCCATCATGTAACGATGAAAGGGGGTGATACAGTTTTTTGTTTCCTATTTCCAAAATTACACCTTTTCCCACATCRCTGCCTCCCACCAGAAGAAATTTCAAGAGATAGTCGTGGCTCTTTATGTATTTGGCAGTATGATGGATCACTGGTTAGAATTGACGCCTCACAGCAAGAGGGTCCTGGGTTTGATCTCTGGGTATGACCTTGGTTCTTTCTGTGTAGAGTTTGCATTTTCTCTTCATGTTTGCATGGGTTTTCTCTGGGTACACCGGTTTCCTCCCACAGACCAAAAACATGCAAGTTAAGTTGCCAAAAGAGATCTGTAATCTCAGTGGGATTTATATGATTAAATAAACGTTAATAAATATTTTACCTGATTATCTTTTCTGGTATAAACACCTACCTTGTCAGGACCAGTAGTTCTTCTGGGGACCAAAGTCCATTCCTAAAACAGTGGGACGCCATTATGGGGTTTAGTTTTAGGGTAAGGGTCAGAGTTRGGCTAAATGAAGAGAATAATAGTATTCGATGTGATGTTTTACAAGCTGCAGCAGGCTGGAGTGTCTTTTACAGCTTATTATTCCCTTAATCTTTCCAGTTGTTACAGGATGTTCCAACCCTTCTCTCTTTCTGGTATGTCTGAAAAGTTGTCCTTTCCGTGCTTTCGTTTGAGTTTGTTAACGCTTCTTTGGTGATTTCGTCGATCTATGAGACCTTAAGCATTCTTCTTAGAAACCACATTTCTGCAGTGTTTATGACATTAACAGCTGTCTGATTCATGATCCAAGCTGCACTTTCAATGGGATTGATGTAACACTTCAACCCTCTCTTCTTTGTGTTCATTGAGAGGCAGGCATTTGTCCAGATCTCCCTGAGGTCTGCTAATGCATATTTTGCCTGCTCCATTCTGGTCATGATTTCTTTCATATATCTTGTTACTATATGGCTGCCACAAGCTAATTGACATAACCCTGCTTAAAATGACTTTATCATCAKGCCGTTTCACAGATATTGAGTTAATCTTGGTGTGGGACTAGCTGAGAATCATCCTTAACAACAACTTCTAGTCATCCCTTCTCATCATAAAAGGATTTTAGTTTAAAACTCAGACATGGAACGTGTTAGGCATTATTAATAACTTTGAATTGTTTCTTTTTACTACAGACATTAGCAAYAAAACAAGTTTTTACTGATATTAACTTTAGGCAAAAAATTTATATCCAGGTTTTTGAAGACTTTACCCACCGTACTGATTTATCATGTTTGGATCCCAGACGTGCTCCACACACATGCTTCAYGTTTTTGTGTCTGAGCAGCATGTGGACATTTTGCAGTGTGAGCAGTGACTCTAATAGACGTGCGCTGCCATGTAGCTGATACTGTAAACCAACTGTGTCACTTGGTAAACAATGCTAATTAAACAGACAGTGGGATTGCCTTCGTGACCCCCTCTACCCCCGTCCCAGTTATTTGTTTTTATTGTTCATGCTAATTAGACTTAATCCCCCTGTGTTTCATCATGGACTCTGACCAGCATGAGGGGGTTTTGTGTCGCAGCCAATCAGGTGCGGCAATACTGCAAGGTTAAGTTTCGAAACAGGAAAAAAGGTGCACTGCGGTTTGATGAAGACAGAATTGGAGAGGGGAGCCGAGTTTGCAGCTGGACTTTATGGGTGGTGGGTATCATGTTGGGTGGGGCCCCTGGCTGCTATTGTCTTGCAGCACAATGAAACGGCTCACAAGTGAGCAGTGGGCCAGTAATGAGGAGGAGGCCCCACTGAACAGCATGTCCCTGCCATGGGAGAATGGAGCTGTTGGTACACACACACACACACACACACACACACACACACACACACACACACACACACACA
>NW_013952540.1:1061562-1071896 GCF_001266775.1 Austrofundulus limnaeus
ACATCTTACTGTCCCATACTTTCCTAACAGAGCACTTCGCTCTCAGACTGCAGGTTTACTTGTGGTTCCTCGAGTTTCTAAGGCCCTGTTTACACGAGACCAGTCTCTGAAAATGCTACTACTGGGGTGAATGCACAAAAAAATCACTCATTTACATGGAACCACTGCAGTAATGTACCAGGCAGGGTTGCCAAATGGGACTTAGTAAAGTGTTGTATTGTTCCTTTAAAATTATTATATTTTGCGTCAAAAGAGCATATGTTGAGTATATATACAGTGTGACTCAGTCAGTCATATATGCTGAGTGAGAGTCTTGTAACATAAGGTGTGTGTTGTGTTTGGTAAAAATATGCACGGAAAAAGACTGGCAAAAAAGTTTTGTTTGTTTTTTACCTGGCAACCCTGAGGCCGGTCTCATTCATGCTCTGATCATGCAGCAGCTTCAAAATCACGGTTATGTCCGAACCTGGGGAATAAACTAAAGTTTGTTTGGACCTAGGATTATTTTTGTGTTTTTTCCTACAAGCCACAAAGTGTAACAGAAGAAACACTGCTGTCTGTAATTTATTGTAATTGTTGTTAGTTCAGAAGAAACTTTTGCTGTGCGACGGCTGTTTGAACATGCGCGCTTTCACAGCTGCAGGGTGCTTTTCACGTCCTCGGGGATGTAGTTACAGAAAATTTCCACTCTGAGACCTGGTTTCAAAAAGTGTCATTTACTCCGATCACCAGTGACATGTGAACAAGTGGCTAGATCGCAACAAAAATGTTGTGGTTTCACTGATAACCAGCTCCGTGTAAACGGGGCCTAAAAGTAGAATGGGAGGCAGAGCTTTCAGTTATCAAGCTCCTCTCTTGTGGAACCAACTTCCAGTTTCTGTCTGTGAGGCTGGCACTGTCTACTTTTATTGATAAATCCTATCCCTAGACTCAGGTTTCCTGAATTATTCTTCATTTCTGCTGCTGTAGACTTAGACTGCTGGAGCACAAACTGAGCACATTTCCTCACTCTGCTGTTGTCTTTAGTCTCTCTCCACTACATGTTTAATTACTTCTATCAATAACATGTTTTCTTTGTCTCTCTTCCAGAGAAAAATACACCTGGACCAGTCCTTGTGTGTTTGTTTGTGTCTCTTTCCTGCCCCCACCCCCTCTCCCCGCCCCATGCCCAGCTGGTCGAGGCAGATGTCCTGAACCTGGTTCTGCTGGAAGTTTTTCCTGTTAAAAGACAGTTTTTCCTTTCCACTGTCACCAATGTGCTGCTCAGGATGAGGAATCTATTTAAAAATGAAAAATCCAGGACTATTTAAAGGAATGCAAGTCATCCACTACCTTGTGTGSCAAAGTTTCTAAGCTCTTGGGTAATCCGTTAGGGCTTTAAATACAAGATGGAAATGACTCTCAGCTACTACCACACCAAATTTTAGCTCAATATCTTTAAAAATGACTGATAGTCTTTTTAGTCTGAATGGTTGAAAAGTTGTAATTCTATGTTTAACCTATAATTATGTAATTTTAGGTAGTGCCTACTTTTGYTTTGAGTTGACAGCAGTGGTTGGTTAAGCTAAACAAAAAGTTAGCTTAACTAACCACTAATCCACTAAACAAGAATCTTAGTGCTGCTAACGCTAAACAGATTACAAATTTATTGGATGCTAACGCTAACCACTAAGACGACTGTCACATATCTTCATCTCCTTCCAGGATATGGCCAAATTCAGAGGCTGTGTACTTTGAAGGACCCAGCCTACCAAGTCTAGGTGGGCCTGGTCCCACAAATCAGGGGAAAAGAATGATGCATTTATGGGCCGCATTGGAGGAGTCATAGAATTTGGACAACCTCTGGTGTGGCGCATTGATTTAAGTGGAAGACAAATTCTGCCTTCAGAGGCTGCAGACCCTGAATTTCTGTACAGCCCCAGTTGAAGACTGGTGGGAATGACACAAACCTATTGTTCATTTTCTGCTGGTTTGAAGGTGGGCAGGATCATTTGTGGCAAATGGACCAATCCAAACCAGAGTTGWTGCTCTGTCTCACTTATGATACTTCCAGTTGAACCCTGTCAGAATAAAGTAAAAAGTTTGTATTTTTAAAAACAACAAATAGTAAATACTTTCTCTGCCATAGTTTAAATGCAATCAACTTTTATACTCATTATTTAAATATTATATAATATTATTTCATTTCTTTTTGACTCTCTTAGTTTGTAGTTTAGCTGCTAAAGATGCTACATGCTCCCTGACCTGTCCAGCACTGCTTGTAGAGAGGATAGTTTTTATCTAATTTRGAATAAATTTCATAAAAATATAATTTTTGTACTTGTGAATATTTTATTGGACTTAAAATTAGCAGAACCAAATTTAGCAGAAGGTAATCRGTCTGCTAATGGTCTCCAAAATTAGCAAAACAGCTAATCCAGTAAATGAGAAGTTAGTTTCATTCTTTGTGTATTAGCAGAACTGTGCCCAACACTGGTTATCAGTTTGTTAAAYTGAGGAACTCATCACCAAATAGGAATAAAAAACTGAGCTTAAGGAAAACTTAAAAGTACCTAAATTCGACCTTTACCACAGCAAACCTTTCATGTTTATGCAAATGCAAAATTTTAGACACTGACACTTGAAGTTTAAGYATTTTAGGGGGGTGGGGCATGTTTTCTAAAATTTTTCTGCAACCCTTTAGTCACTCCTCCTCAGGGATCTAAACGCTGTGAGGACTGAGGAGGTGAGCTTGATGGGGCATGATGGGTCATGGCTCACAGCCAGGGGTCAGCAAGAAGCCATTACCGGGGGCCAGGATGTGGAATTCTGCACAGCTACCTGTGGGTTTGTCCGCGTGCCTCTGCRGCAGTCAGCTGGGGTCAAACATGCCTCAGTTGGTGCCCAGTGAGCCTCGTCTGTGGGTCCCAGCAAGCAGCAGTGGTTCTGRTGAATTGGGGTGATGTACGCAAAAGAAAAGAAGTGCGGTGGTCAAGTTTTTTATTTTTATTTATTTTATGATTTTTTTTTTAGTGGGGGGGTTGCACCAGAAATGCAAATGAGCAAAGCTTTGCTCTTCGGTGAGCATTGCAATTGAAAATGTGGCACAGTTCTGCTTTTCAAGAGTGGATAGAGGCTGACAGGAGGCGGTGCTTTCCCTCTCAAAGTTGTTGTGTTGCATCGCTGACGAACAACTCCTTGCCTGTGTGCGAAATTCAGAATGGCGTCTGTGTGTGGGGTTGGGGGGGGGCATCTTTTTTTGTGAGGGCTCAGCAGATTTAGAGGGCATGCAAGGTAGCTCTAAGAGCAGAAACCCTGCTGCCGACTAGATACAACTCTCTTTATTCTTTGACAGCGATTTTCTCTCTGAAACACACACACACGCACAAAAACTGTCACATTCACACACATACACAAAACAGGAGTTTTGATGCACAAGGGGAGGTGGCAGACTGGGGCCAGTTGAGGAGAATAGAAGTGGGAAAGAAGAGTAAAAAGTGCTGAACACATTAGGAGATGATGTGTAATGATTAGCCAGCRGATATCAGGAGGTTTTTAGAGGCTTTGTAGCTGCCTTCATGCTCCGGCAGCTTAGCTTTCCAAACAACAGGAAAGCCTATTTCCTATTCAAAGGGTCTGTGACCAGTTGGGAGGATAAACTTCTAGTAAGGGAGAAAAAWWYYWAAWWWTTKSYTYYTTKKTWMCMARKTKSMRKTWKAGAAAAGCTCTAAAAATACAAAACACTAYAGTGTTTCTATAGCTGTTATTGTAGTCAAACTTTGTGTGTGACCTTGTAAAATGTCAGAAAAATTCACGAGCAGTGTTGACACTCAGAGTATGTGTTGGGGATTACTCTCAGCTACTACTACGCTAATTTTTTTCTCAGTATCTGTAGAACTGAGTTAATGTTGTCAGATATGGACTACTTCGCAACTTAAAATGAAGAAAAAATAGGAAAAATTTTAGTTTTTTATTTTGCATTGTAGTCATCAGTGAACTGGGCAACCACATTTTGCTCAGATACTTTTGAAAACTACRGTCTATTTTCATGTTCATGGCTTGCTAAAACTGTTTTCATAAACATTATTTGGTGGACCAGTCCTGCTAACTTGATACCTGCCATGGAAGTCAACCCGATGGTTTAAGTATACTTTTTCAAATGAAAATGGTTACATTTGAACCAGTTTTTAATCAATGTATATTATTGGCCTGGTTTTTAAACTTGAACGTTTGGGTCAGTATGTCCTGCTCCCATTTATGTGTGACAAGACTTTATTTCTCTACGAATGACTGAAATAAAAATGGGATGGGTTTGAGATACCCATGACAAAATGGAAAAGCCTTTAAAGGGGCAATATTATGTGTTTCTCAGGCATATATTCAAATACTATACCACAATAAAGTAAATGTCACATTTAGCTGTTATTAAAATGCTTTTTTGTATGTTTAAATAGAAAATAAACTTATCTTCTCATCATTTCCATTTCTAAACACCTTGAAACTGGCCTCTGTCTCTTTAGGAACCTCCCTCTGTATGGGTGCAGGGGGGCTGTGATACAGAAGCTCTGTGTGTTTTACTTGGCATCTGAAAATACATTTCCTCAAAGGTATTTTGAATTTGAAAACGGCTGCGCTCAGAAGTAGTATTGGGAGCTCAGCAGATAGTTTCAGTTTCACTTTCAGTTTCACCAGTTGTTTGCTTTGTTGCTGTYGAGAGCCTGCAGGAGTCACGGGTGGGGTTTGGGGAAGGTGTGCTCTGTGATGAGGAAGCTCGGCTTGGAGACACAGCCCAGAGGAGGAGCTAGTCCCAAAAGGCGGTTCTAGTCCCAACCTGTCATTTTTGCTCCCCTGCCTGGCTGCCTCAGGACACTATAGGATTTCTCAAACATACTGTACATTAATGAGTCAAAGCAAGGCTTTGGGCATGTTTTTGATGAAAGGATAACATTATAACATGATATAAAACTTAAAAAAGTTGATTTTACATGATATAGCCCCTTTAAGAAGCTTTCAAAATCAGTTGAAGGAACCAGCAGAACGTTTTTCAAATTTCAGCAACAGGACTGTCAGCCTCTGCGACTTACGCAAAGAAAATTTTACACCCTTGCATTTGCTTCGAGACGTTTCAGAAACTAACTGTCTTGTGAAAGCCGTTTGCCAACTAGTCACTGACAGTCACAGCCTAGTGAAATGCTTACTGCATTCAGGATATCTAATCAGGACCGGTGTCCCTAAAGGCCTCTGCATGGTCAATCAAAAGCTGCAAAATCCACCCTCACTGGCGAAGTTGGCTGACGAAAATCRTTTCATTTTGTTTTCAGCTTTGTGTCACTTCTCTGCATACAAAAGTACTGTGTGACTGGTCTGAAGTTCACAGGTGTGTTTATGCTGTTAGCTGATCAGCGGAATCATGCCTATCACTGCCTATACCAGGGGTGGGCAATCCTGGTCCTCGAGGTCCGCAGACCTGCATGTTTCTCAGCTCCAACACACCTGATTTGAATGAATGGGTGATTATCAGGCTTCTGCAGRACTTGAAAGAGATAATTCAATGACTTAATCAGGTGTGTTGAAGAAGGGGTAAAAAGTAAAACATGCAGGACTGCGGCCTTCGAGGACCAGGATTGCTCACCCCTGGCCTATACCAACTGGCAAAGGTGGCTAGTACTAGAGGCCATTGTAGCCATTTGAGGACATGTTTTACTGTGAAACTGTCATCAACAGTTACTCCATCTTTTGAGAAAGCATTAACGCATTAATGTACAGTAAAACACAAAGGTTAACATACCCATCAGCCTTCCTAATTATTTCTTCCACTCAAAAGAAAACTAACAAAGCTGCTATATGCTTTGTTTCAATGTGCTTTTTTCAACCTAAAGTACAGTCTCTCACAGATGTTTTAGCTTCTTAATTTTTCTTTTACTTTTTTCTAATGCTTCTTGTAATCATTACACCCTTGACGCACAACAAACACGCTGCCAAGGCTAYAACTTCCTCTGTTGTTGGTAAATGTGGCACAACTAATTTACCTTGTTTCTAATTCTCAACACTTTTAGCTTTTCTTCAAAAGCTTTAGCTTCATAAAAACATCATCATCCTGATCCATKTTTTCCAATGGAAACCTTATTAAAGGGCCAATATTATGTGTTTCTCAGGCATACATTTAAATACTATACCATAATAAAGCAGCTGTCACCTTTAGCTGTTATTAAAATGCTGTTTTTATGTTTAAATAGAAAATAAACTTATCTTCTCATCACGTCCTCTTCTAAGCACCTTGAAATTGGCCTCTGTCTCTTTAAGAAYCACCTTCTGCTTCTGTCCCGTCCCGTTCAGTGGGGGGGTTGCATGCAGGGGGGTGTTCGCGCGTGCGCTTTGATGCAGTTTACTTGGCATCTGAAAATACATTTCCTCAAAGGTATTTTGAATCTGAAAAGAGMTTCACTGAGTGAGAACTAATGTTAGGAGCTCAGCAGACAGTTAGGTTTCACTTTCACTTTCACCCAAGAGCCTGCAGGAGTCATGGGCGGGGTGTGTGGGGAGGGGGGTGTGGAGGTGTGCTCTGCCATGAGGAAGCTCAACTTAAAGACACGTCCCAGGGGCGTTTCTGGTCCCCACCTGTCGTTTTGCTCCTCAGCATGGCTTCCTAAAAACACTGCAAGATTTCTCAAACATGCATAAATGAGTCAAATCAAGGCTTTGGACATGTTTTTTATGAGAGGATAACATTATAACATGATATAAAACTCAAAAAAGTTGATTTTACATGATATCGCCCCTTTAATGAAAATGTTGTCTTCTCACCCAAGTGTTTTCCTGTATGGCACATATAAGCTTATGATTCACACAAACACACGACCTTCCAAGTACACGCACACATTTGTACCTTATCCTGCGCCCGTTTTGTCACACGTTCAGTGTTGACACCTTCCTTACCAGAAATACACACTCCTACTTTACAAACTCTAACAGATTGGCCAGAGATTGACRTGGGGTTGTCTTTGATCAGTAAAACTGATAGATTTGGGCAGCTCTCTATCCGGTGGGCTGCTCGGCGAGCTTCAGCTCAGCTCAGCAGTATTCGCTGACGGGTTGCTATTCAGAGGTCAGGGGTCTCCCTGTCTTGTCTGTGCTCTCGTCAGTAATCTCCCTTTCCCCTCACCACGCGGCCCTTCCTCATATTAAATCACACTTGACACACCTGGAGCTCCGAAGCGSCCTCATCCATATTTTATCCCGGCGCCCGTTTTTAATACTGCGGTGAGTTTTAGAACCGCAAAGCGATATATTTATTAACTGACCTCCACCATAGCTGTGTACGCAACCGGCGGGGCGTGGTGGGAGAGAAATAATCAGGTTTGTCCGGGGAATAAAATGAAAAGGAGATGTGACAAGTTTATGAAGTAAGCAGAATGGTCCTTCATTACCATCCCGAGCTCCCCTTCGGCGGTTTTTCCACGGCGGTCTGCAAAGCGTCGAGACTGTTGCTGCAAAGTGAACAACTTGTCAGAGAGAATCTTTCCTGTGCTGTAACTTCCCTCCCTTAAAGGCCTATTATTTATGAAGAGGACTCGCCTCTAAAACCAGTTTACTGTCATAACTCAGACAAGGAGGTCCTTTTCTCTCAGGTGGCAAGAGGAAAATGTTTGCGGAGGAGGTAAATAATKCAATCTGGTGCTTTATCGCTTAGGGAGGCTGTGTTGTCATTCACCTCTTCTTGAGGTGTTTTTTTATTTTTTGGTTTCTCCTTTACGCACCGTGCTCAACCGTATGGATGAGTGCAGTTTGCCCTTTTTWAACCACGGTTTAACAGAATAATGTGGAGTGGTAAGGTTAAGTGGGGAAAAAACAGGGAAAAATACCCACTTGTGTGGCGTGTATTCAGTGTGTAAGGTTACACACTTGTCACCTGCTCCATATTCCCATCCAAAGTACTTTTAGGGTTGTTTATTRAATCAAATCTAGATGCGGTGTCGACGACACCGTGTCGCCCACCGTTTTGCATATTTTATCATCTCGGTTTTTGTCCAGTGTATGCTAGCTAGAGAACAAAAGCAGCTCAAGACATTTTTTATGACCCGGAAAGGTCATGTGGATCAATCGTCCACTGGTTCTTTCATTCTCCTCCTKAACTCCCATTTCTGCTCTTTTTCTTTTTTTTTCTTCCTCATTCCCCCTCGACTACCTTTTACTGTTTTCTTCCCAATGTCCCCCCACTTTATTTTCTTTCATTCCCTCTGACTCCGTGGGGAAATACAATCAAATGAAAAATCCATAATCATTCATTAAAGATGATCTCACACCCTCTCGTATTTATCAAGCTGCCTTTCAAAGAGAAAAAACCTCAAAACTTCACAAGTTGTTTGAATCTTTTGTTCTGTTTGTTTTTCTGGTTCTAAACATCAAATAGCATTTGCAGTTTGATTTGAATTCTCACACTTCATTAGCTTTAAAATTTGATGAGTTGGAAAGTCAATAATTAACAAGCTGCTCTGTGGTAGAAATGTTAAGGTTTGAAGTAATTATTWGTAGCTTGAAATAACTTAGTCGATAGAGTATGTTTGTCACGTCACATATTACAATTTATCAGATMAGATTTGAATGCGAAAAATTTATTTTGGTCATTTGAAGAAACAAAGCCTCATTTGTTTCTTTTTTATATTGGTAGCTATTTGTGTTTGAATAATTTCTAATTTTGAACAGAATGGCCAAGAATGACCACATTTCAGTGACACAACCTGCTAAACTATACAGCTTTGCCTACAATACATTCCTTTTGTCCTCAAACAATTTCCAAGTTCGAAATTAGAAAAATCTAACAGAAGCTCAAAATTTCAGTCCTTTTTGCGGAATTAAAGTCAACAGGAACCATTTTTTTGTATTTTTGTTATAGCTTAGCAAGTAACAAGAAGTAAAAATCTGTTCATATTGTTTATATTTACATTTAATGTTTTTGAGGTTATTGGACATTTTCAATCCTGAATCTAGATTATTCCACTGTTTAACCCAACATACATAACACTTGCTTTTAATAGTGCTTTTGACACATGGCTGTTTTCAATTTAACCCCCCCCCCCCTTAAATTATCACACTCACATACACACCTTTCTCTGCTTCTATATTGGCAGGCATTATTTTGTTAGCAACGTTAAATATTTCCATTCTTAATAGGAGCATGGTCTCTCACACAGCAAAATGTGTCTGGCCCAGTTCTGTCCCATGCAATGCACACTTGGCTCACATACCGCAAAGAATGATGGCCCTTTGGTGGCCAGACGTGGTCCATGCATGTGCCAGCACCATAATAAGCCGCACCATGACTGGGCCAGTTGTGGCATTGTCAGTTATGGGCCACACAAACCAAATCACAACTGGGCCAGTGGTGGCATGCCATCTTTAAAACGGTGCTATAATTGCCTTATCTGGCCCACATCCARCTGACAAACCACTTACTGTGCCAGCAGTACCAGCTTGACACCAGATCTGGCCCACAYCTGTCTGCTATGTGGGCCTGCTCCTTTACATTGAAAGGCTGGATCGAAAACATGTACTGAAACCAGCTTTAGGGGACGCTGGTCCCCTTCTAGCTTCAAGATCCCCTTCTTGGTCTACTATTATAAAATAGACTGTGTCCCTGATCTTTGAATCCAGTATTGTTGTCTTGTGCACGAAAAGTGGAGTCATTGAAAASCTTTTAATTTTTACTCCTATTTTTTTACTCTTAATAAATCACTTAAAAATCAATAAAAGAGAATATCTAGAAAGTTGTTGTATTTAGACTTCATTTATGCCTGGTTTATWCAAGCCTAGATGTCCATCTCTAGAGATTAAGAGGTAAAACTGAGAACTTGCAGCTCCWATACATTCTGCCTGTCATCCACTGTAACTCAGCTCGGACCAGTGTTTGTACTTTAACCACTTGCCGTGGAAAGGGCCTTCTACTCTAGCGTTTTCACTCTCTCACGCTCTGTCAAGCATCACCCATTCACTCCTCTACTGACCCACCAGCTGCCCAAAACAGCCTCTCACACCACAAGTTCTGACCCGCGATGAAGGGATCACTTCAGCGAATCAAACTGAAGTGAAGTGCTGTTAGGGGTATTAGCCGCAGTGCAGCATGTTCCCACTGCAGGCAAATTGAAAGTTTGAGTGCATTTTTTTATTTCAGAAAAGCAAATCAACACTGGAAAGCAATATGAAAGGAAGAGTCTTAAACAAAAAAATTTCTATTAAACATAGCAACGTAGTCCATTACTAAAACACTTGTCTGTATACATGTATATATACACTCGCCGGCCACTTTATTAGGTACACCTGTCCAACTACTCGTTAACACTTAATTTCTAATCAGCCAA
>NW_013952540.1:1071951-1073219 GCF_001266775.1 Austrofundulus limnaeus
TATATATATAGTATATTGCCATTGTGCGTTGTGGGTTTTTGCTACAAACCTACTTCATATTCAGCGCTTAAAGTCAGCCTTTCCAAGTACCTCGACTATGTTTCTTGTTCTTTTTTCATTTAATTTTCTCCCTGTCCTTGCCAAAGAGACCTGAAGGTGACCCACCTGTTTTAAAATTCAACCATAACTGCAGCTGACAGTGAACTGTCGATGTGGTGAGCAGGGGACCGTCAGGACAGACAGCACTTGTGATGAATCTTCTGCTTTTTTCACCATCATCCTTCATCAGTAGGCATTGATTAATTGGATTAACCCAAAATGATCTTAATGACTGATCAATTTCCATTAGACATTCTTAAATACATCTTAATGGGATTGGAGRAGTGTCGGGTACAAGCTCGTGCGTGGTTGTATTGATGTGTGTGTGAGCACTGGCACAAGATGTTTGTTTACATCWTTGGAGAGGTTATTATTTTTGTGTAAATTGCTTAAATGTGTTGCATTTCTTTTTTTTTTTTTTTACATTTATTGAAACATTTGAGATTGTGTTTGCACACTTGAATTGGCATTTCTGTGAAGTTATGTTTAAGATGGACATTTTAACACCTGAAAACAGCTGAAGATGGTGATATAACAGCTTCCTGTTGTTTCTGGTAATTATGTGGAGGGAAAACTGGATGACAACCTTGTAACTTTGCACCAACCGGGTGTTTATTTCCACTTCTAAACATACTTTAGATGACAATTACTCTGAAATCTGGTGTCATTGAGGCACTTAATGCCTGATTGTGAATAATTTGTCTGCAAGCACTTTTCAGCTGCTCCGTCTCTAACAGCCACCTTGTTAGAACCATAGGACCCACAGGAATGTTGGTTTTTGTAAGGTCAGTTGACTGTGGCCGCCATCTTGTATGGGGCTGGCACCAAAAGTTAGTCAGTTGGAGATGTTCACTTATTACTCTCTAAGTTTGTCAGTGGATCATAAGATATTTTGCTAACAGATAAATATACAAGCACAAATACAAAAACATTATTGTCCACCTTCAACAAAAACTAAAAGCACAAAACTAAACAAAACACAACATCCCACAAAACAAAAGAGCAAAAGCAGCAAAATAATTAAATGTAACAATTCACTTGAATGCCACAAAAAATAAATTCAACGTAATACATAACAAAAACATAGTTTTCATAAAATTAAAAATACAACAAAAGAAGGAACTTATTTTACAAAGCGCATCGATCCAACCACACACACACACACACAC
>NW_013952540.1:1074544-1091552 GCF_001266775.1 Austrofundulus limnaeus
CACACACACACACACACACACACACACACACACACACACACACACACACACACACACACACACACACACATAATGAAAACGCAGTGCCAAAATAAGTTTTTCTGCAGTCCGAGGTCAAATTGAGTTCCAGGAAATATCCAGGTCCCGTCCTCCCCTCCCTCTTTTCTCTCTCTCCCACTGTCTCTCCTACCGCCCGCTCTCCTTGCCAGCTCCTCTGCGATGCCACTGCCTCCCTCTGTTGTTGTTCTAAACAAGCAGCAGGGGGTTGTGGGTAGTGGGCTACACTCATGCTGGGTGTGTGAGTCACCGAAGGAGGGGAAGATGCGTCTCTTTCATTTTCTTCTTTTGTTTCGATGAACCTGGGTCAGCCGCCGAGAGAAGGAGACTCTACGGGTCGACCGACTCGTATGCCGACGTCACGAGCCGTTAACGCAAAACATGAGACCAGTGCAAACGGTGATAAAATCTTTAACTTTCACACTTACTTGCACTTAGTTGTACAGTTATGCATTGCGTAAAGGGTTGAGTCGAAGCTATGACACTCTATAAAAGCAAACTTGTGCTTAAATATCCAACCTTTGATGCACTTTAATGTAAAAAAAAACCTTGGTCTGAAAAGAACAAAATCATTGGGCATACAACATGTAAACAAACACCTACGGAAGCRGCATTATAAATAGTGACACACACTGAAGGCATATGTTCGCATGTGCTGAAAGTGTGTTTTCCCTCGGCCGAATATAGTCTGGAGGTAGGCCAACAACAAGAAATCATAAGTTTATTGGCGAGGAAAGCTGTTTGAAGCAGCAGGCAGGTAACAGAAGGAGACTGTTACAGAGGGAGGCAGCTGGGGAGGAGGGGGGTGAACGTAATTCACACTACACGGATTGAGATGTATAGTCGTATCAAAAGCTTTCTGCGCGTACGAGCAGGGAGGAAATGTGCAGCGTGGATCCCTGTTGTACACAGCTGTATGGTCCACATCTCTCCTGCAATACTTAGCCGAGGGATTATGGGGCCACCTCCATTTGCATAACTCCATTAAGGCATCTTAGGCTCCCCTTTTCTGTCTCTATCAGGCTTGCTCACGAAGAAACACCTGTGTAGGAAAAAAGCATAAAGATGTTACCCCTGTGGAAAGCAGTATTACTTTTTGTCCCCCCACACATTTATAGAAAGCGTAATCCACGTTAGAGATGTAAAAATGTATCTTCTAATGATACTTCTGAGTTCCAACATCCACCGAGTAGATCACACAATGATAGTTTTGTATCAGCTCATGGCTCGGTAGATTGAAACATGTTTTAAAGGTATAAAAGTTCATGATCATGGTAAAGCAGGAAATTCTGAAAGAACCTCGTGGAGCCGTTTGGACTGAAAATGTAGGTAAAGTTGCTTTTTGAGTGAGCTATTCTTTTATTTAAAATAGTCCCAAAGATAACCTTTAATTGCCACTCTGTTTCAGTGATTTTTGAATCCTTAGACACTGAGAGTGAATCTTTGCCTCAAATATCTGTGAGTTTTGTTGATATCATGAGTGATGTCAGGATGGAGGAGGCACTGCAGGCACTAAGAAGGAGTTTCTTATTTTGTGGGAGGAGTTTGTCTAAGACATGATTGGTCTGTTTGAATTTTGTGTGCRAAGTTTGTTAAAGACGTGATTGGTCAGATTGACGGTGGGGTTTGACGAAGCTGGAGAGGAGGCAGCTGGGAGTAGCTTGATCCATTTGTCCAGGAAGCACCCATAATTTTTTAAACATAGATATTATTTTAGTCATAACTYAAGACAGGAAGGTGCTTGCCACACGAAATTTGAAGTCAATAATTTATGTTGACATGTTCACAATAATTTTTATTTGAGTCATTGTTCTGTTTTAAACTGTACATAAACAGTCAATAAATCATATTTTACTATTATCATTCCTCTTTTAAAGTTGCCCCGTAAGGCAAGTCAATCTGACCAATCATGCTTAGGCCAAACTCCGCCCACAGCAAGACCTTCAAAAAGACATCCTCCACCAAGGTTGGTCCAGATGAACTGAATCAAGACCTCGGTGTGTGCTGCTGTCATTTGGAGAGGGTCGCCTCTATTAAAGGCTTAAGATAACAAAAACTAGTTTGGTTGTTAGGTTAGAGTTAGAGTAATAGATTGCATCAGTATGTTGATATTATTGTGGTACTTGGAGGTATTAGTATTATTACTCGGTTTGAAAAGTTTAAGAATCACTGCAAAACCTTCTATATCAAGTATTTATAAGGTATATAACAGGTGTTAATGCATGAGCTGACTAAACTTAGAGATTTGTTCTTGCCTGAGTGAGATATATTTAGTGTCAGCTTGATGATATTGACACCTCAATGGCTCTGCCACTGTCTCTTCCTTTAAAACAATAGGATTAGCCTGCCTGAGCTCAGTGGCTATAGATAACCCAGCTGTGTGTGGCACTAAGGAGAGCGATGACCCTGAGGTCGCCTCTCTCCTCTGGTGTCTTTATAGCGCCGGCCCCCGCAGTGCNGCCACTTTCTCTTCTCCCCTCATCTTTCTTCCTTCCCCTCCCCTCTCCTCTCCGTCTTTCTCTTCTTCAGTGGCGTGAATCATGAAAGCAAGCACTGTGTAGTCGATGGGCCTTTTTCCTCTGTGGTGCCTTCCTTTTTTTTTGCAGAGAGAAAGACAGGAGAGATGAGGTATTGATTTGAGACCCTCTGGGGGGGAGAACAATAGGTCCCTCCACTGAAGCCACTCTGAAGCACAAACACCTTCCCTGAAGCCTCTCAGCGCCGGCGTAAGACCTGGGAGGATGTGGAAAAAAAAGGGAGAGAAAAAAACACTTCTGCTTTCTACTGCTCCATCTTCCTCTACTTGCAGCTGGTGGTTGATAGCCTGCAGGGGTGGAATGATGAAGGGGGGGTGAAGAGGAGGAGGCCAGACCTTGGCACTTCTCAGATCCATGCAGATCGACAAGCAGCACGGGCCAGAACCCTCTGAACCCATCCCGAGCATAGCACCTCTAGGCCAATCGAACAAACACCAATACCCCAGAGGTCCGCTCTTCAAAATCCGCCTGAAGGAATGGTGAACTTTCTCAGCAAGCAAACCCATCCTTGAAGAAACGCTCCTCGGTCGAATATTTGCCAAGGCTTCGGATAAAAACCTCCACGATTGAACTGATTGATGACCGCAGAAGCTTTGGCGTATTGTTATTGCAAAACCTGCCCGTGAAGTAGATGACATCATTAGTGGGACGATGGCGAGCGCGACTCATCTATCTTCCTGCTTTATGAGCCTGTTGTCCAGGGAAGGCACGCGACATGGAAAGACAAAATAATTATCAGCTGCCACAGTCTAGTGGAGGAAAAAAAATGTTCCTTTACGAAGATTATTGTTGTCAGACAGTAATAAATTCATTCTGTATAATCATTGTAAACATTAGATGAATAAAAAAGTGATGCATCTACCCTTTTTGTAGTTAAAATCATTAAGTCATCTTGTGTTAAGCAGCATATTTCATTATTTCATCCTCCATGAGATAAACAAACCAGAGGAAACCTCAAGGGAGCCTGGCTCGTCTATCATCTCTGCCAGTTTAAAAACAAAAGGCAGGTCATAATGCCTGACTTTACCTCTTCTCCTACACAACAGCAAGCTATAGCCGAGGAAAGGCAAGGCAAGGCTCGTACGCATTGTTTATCATTATGCAAAGGGGCCAAGAGATTTGAGAGGCCGTGGGGTGGCATAATCTGTGGAGTTCATTTAGAGTCTCCTATGTTTGAACGTTGCTCGTATCGATTCGTGTTTAAAGGAATCCAGATGCTTTTGAAAGACCAGGATGAAACCGAGGTCAATTTGAGCTTGTCCGCTTATATTTTATTGATTATCTTTCTCCATACAAAGATTACTGAAACGCTCCGGCRTTAAACACAAATTCATACTTTTAATGTGGGCCGAGATGGAACAAGTCCAAACTTTGTTCAAGAAAGTTCTTAGTGCGTGATTGTGTTGTCTGTTGCAAGGTGATAGATGACCAAGCGCTGATTCATATCACAAAGACTCCCTATATAGGCTGCCCACAATGCACTGCACCTCTCAACAGGAAATGAAAAAGACTCCCCTTCGATGGCACGCCGAAAACTGGGAGAAAAAAAAAACAGTTYTTCAACTTTTCAATTTTGTCCGTCWCTTAAGTTCACCGGTCTCTCCTGCAGACGAACCATGTCGAGACTCATAATGAATGTGTTTCATAAACAGACATCAAGGACTGACCACCATGGCCTTCAATTCGAGGATGCCTCACTGTGTTACCCGTCTGAGTGAGCTCGWACAACCTGCACCACACTCATTACCTCAGCTTCCCACTTGCCAATTTGGGTGGTTAATTTGGTGTAACGCTGCCTGTCTTTACTGAATGCCGGTACTGCTGTATCACTAGCCAGCTCTCTGGGTTTCCCTGCTGGCAAACCTCTCAGAGACAAACTCCTTATCTTCCCTACAGTCTATTACTCCTCATCTATTTTTACTTTTATCTCTTTTACCTCCTCTTTGGATCCCTGCAGGTAGCCCAAACATGAACAATATTACGTCTTTACCTGTATTTGTATCTGTGTGTGTGTGTAATATCTCCAAATTTCTTAATCTTTTGATGAAATTATGAACTGTAGATGGAAAATTCTGATGAACCCCTGACCATCTTTATATCTGTAAACCTTTCTAAAACGTTCTTTTTAAAAATCATTTCTAAATTTAAAACATCGAGACGTTGATACTTAAGTAATTTCAGGTAACGTWTATCATYAACAGGAACACTGTGGAAAGTAACYATCATGTCTAAGTCATATGCAGTTGGTGGGAACTGCTTTTTCCACCAGGTTAATGCATCAGTCTTTAGATGTTCAGTATTTTCATGTTAACATGTTCATGTAACGTGAATTAAGACAAGTTTTCATTTTTTTACAATAGTTCTTATAAATAAACAATGATTTAGTTTAATTGTTTTATTATTTTCTTAATGTTTTATTGTTTAAAACACAGTTTTTTTACATATTTTCTGTGACTGTGTTCTCTCTTTAGTTTTTCTCTTGTATTAGCTCAGCTACAAATGAGGGTATGACTTTTAATAGTGTATATTCTAAATGAGGAGGCTGAATACTGTTTTGAGTTTAAAATTAATATAAATTACTCTGATGTCTTGCATTCTTTATGAAGCAGTGATTTGAAACACWMYWYTTTTTWWATTTTCCTGACCCATAAGGGGTRTTTACACAAAGCATCAGGTCAGTATGGCCAACACCAGCTAGCTAGAGCTTTACTCTGTGTCGGAATCAGAAAGAAAATCAGTGGTATGGATCATCACTAATATCCTGTCATCTTATTGACCTGTTGTCAAATAACCKAATTAGCTGCAAAAAAGCTTTTCCAGCTGTTTCACTTTATACCTTTTTGAATTTTTTTCTTGCCCCTGTCCCAWTTTTTTGACATGATGCTACCATCAAATTATAAATGGATTATAAAAAAACAAATCAAGTTTTTGTTTAATTTGGGTTYATGAGGTTTTATTAATTTATTTTAATTTTATTTTCATTTACACTACACCCTAACGTTTTGGGAACTTGGGTGTTAAGTTCTTCAAATACCACCATCATGAAAAACATTGCGAGCTGACTTTACAAGCAAACTAGCCAACTAACCCCAATGCAGAATAAAATGTGATATTTGTTGCAGAAAATAACACCAGATACACCCTTGTCTTGACTCTTCCTCTGTCTCTTAACATCTGAMGTTTGAAATAACTTGAATCTATTTTTTATGATGTCTTTTTGTTGCTCAAATAACAAAGTTGGTATTGTTTTAGCAGCCACCGGCACCAATGTCAACTAGTTACCTTTTGTTAACTGGTAGAATTTCACAGTTCAAACACTGGATATGTTTACAATGTTCCATTTTGAATAAAATATAGGTTTATACGATTTGAAAATCATTGAAATCTGTTTGCATTTACATTTCGCACAAAGTCCCAACTTAGGGAACTGAGGATTTAAAAATAATTCGCTTTTGTAGTCAACCCATTTCAAGATGGCTGCCTCAGCCAATTGACCATATCAAACACAAAAAAAGACTGCAGCTCAGGTGATTTTACAAGTATTGATCTAAGATCTGAAGTGRTTGTAGATGATTCATCAATGGACATTATCTTCTGTCCTGGAAACTGGTATTTTCCTGAAGAGGACCACCACAGCCAGCTGACTCTAGCCAATCAGCAGGTGTTATTTTTTTAACAAACTGTGATTCATTTTGAGTCTTTGTTTCCTCATTCTGTTTCTTCCAGTAGCCCAAACATGGAGAGTATTTAATAATTGAATTGAAATAATTAGATTTAATTAATTGGAACTAATTTGTGATTTGAATTTATATAAATAAACTAGATTGTATTGAAATAATGTTTTTCACTAACAACACCAACAGGCACCTTAGGGCCTAAAAAGGACCCCAGGGGTCATTTTCTGCTCTTTTAGTCTTTTCCTAGAAAGACCAAGTTGAAAAATTAATATACCCCCTCCCACAAGCCCATCCCCTCTTTGTCTTAGGACTTTCTCTTCCCTTCTTCTCTGTCACTAGCCTTTCTTTCCTCTTCTTTCCTCCTCGCTCGCGGCTACATCACAGCGTCGAGGCACCGGGGGAATTTTAAACGCTCAGGATGAGCTATTTGTCTTATGTAGGGGTGTCAAACAGCAGCAGGAGACGAGGAGGAAGTGTGTGCGCGATAAGGCAAGAAAAACAAAAAGCTTGGCAGGGTTGCAATAAACAACAAAAAATAATTAAAATGTTGGAAAGGGTGCATACCACCTTCTGCCTTTTAGGCCAGAGTGTTAACTAAGTTATAGCAGTTGTGGTCAGACCTTATATATCACTTAATGCATGATGCAATCCAATATCGTGAGCTCTTTTGGAGCTTGTGTGTGTTGAGGATAACTGTCAGCTACTGCAATATCAAACTTCAGTTCAATAACACTATATATTATTTAGCTTGGTGGATAAATTTGATAAACAGTGGCAGCCATCTTGGACTGAATTGACTTCAGAAGTAATCAGTCATAGACGTATACATCCATGACTACTTTCTAGGAGTTTCAATCAAATCCACCAGTGGATGAAGAGATACTGTATATTGCTAAGAAATGAGCATTGACTCCAATAGTTAGAGGCCAARTTTTAAAAACAGATTGTATCAGTTAGCTCTCAGAGCATAAATGTTCCTGYATACTCCATCCAAAGCCACAAAATTGTCTCTCATTGGCGTAGATGTGTGACAAAAATAGCAGCATTTTGTTTGCAGAGCAGCTTTACCATCCCTTCTCAACACAAGGCACGGGCTAAACTTTTTCTCACAGCCAAACATGCTGAGTATTGTGTGATTGGTCAGACCTTCATGGGTGTTTGATGCATAAATCACTCTGATAACAATGGTGGCACCTATATGTCTGTTGCTGCTGTTACACCTGAATTTCCCCTCTGCGGGACAATAAAGGCTGTTTCAATTCTATTCTATTCTATTCTATCCTATTCTATTCTATTCTATTCTATTTAGCTTCACCTTCTCCTCTTCTAGAAGTCGGCTGTTGTGCATCCAAACCACACGGATAGTTTTGAGGAGTAGTTGGTTCAGGCAGTCAAAGTGTGTCTATCTATATGATTTTTGAAGACAATTCAAGAAGTAAAGGTAGTCTGGCTAGAAACTTAGGAGTGGAAATGGATAGAGCACGGATATTGTGCCTAGATGAGTCAGTTTGCTGAAAATTGTGGCGCTCTATTTGTGGCAGATTTGTGGCTGAACAGTGGATATTGGAGTGGGGTCTCCAAATGGGTGCAAACCTGTGCTGTGACGTGTACAGCATCAAGAGAGGTTTCCCAGGAGCTTTGTGTCGTGTCTCTCATAAGCTGCGTTTCCATTGCAATTGTGTGCAAAACTTGATATTCTGTTAATGTCAAAAAACACAGTTTCCCAATTGCTGTGTTTCCATTAAGTAAGAAACGCAATTAAACTCACGCGTGAATATGTTTGTTCTTGCGATAAGTCCTTACAAACATGGCAGCAATGGATGTAAACACATAGCGTATTGCTACCACGACACTAGCGCTCATCATCAGTCATCAGAGGAGACGTCAACGTCTTATCGAGGCTTTCGAGCGACAAGCCCCTTATACTTGGGAGCAGCTACGTATGCTGTGTTTTTGGGAAAATGTAGTCGGTGAGTTTAATACTTTCTTTTACTACTTCGGTGATTTTCCTACTACTTTGACTTCCTGTTATCTTCTTCGTCRTTGTCTTTTTCATTAGTAGAAACAGCCGGTTSTTGATCACGTGACTCCCGTGATACGAAAAAAGTGTTTCCATTGCAGTTTTGCGAAATACATCAATTTCRATACGGCTGAAAAACCGCCTCTTCCTAGCGCAAAATAATTTTGTTGAAAAACGTAATTTATTTCAAAATTGATGTGTTTCCATTGAGCAAATTTATTTTCGAAATTCTAATTTGTGCGTTTTCATGGTCAATGAAAATGCAGCTAGTGACTATAAAAGCAAACGTCAGGCAACATGTGACCAGACGTCGACTGCTTGGCTTTGGGTCGAGTATGCTGAGCCCTTAAGTTCTTGTTATGTCTGAACTACTGACACACCTAAATTTAGCTCAGTAGTTGCAAAACTGTGAGTTGTAGCCCTTTTTTTGTTYATTAGGTTTGTGTAGTTGTGGTGGTCATCTCTAATTACATGGATTCCAAATGTTATTCAGTTGTAGACGTGCATTCAATGATTACTTTCTGAAAGCTTCATTTAAGAGATATTTTACACATACAGCAAACAAACACAGAGGCAAGGTCAAAAACACTATCACCCTTTCAGCTGTAAGTGATATGTGGTGTGGAAGGTCTTCTACTTGAGATAGCATAAAATGTCCAAAGACGATGGAAGGTGGGGGGAGGAGTGGCAACTGTAAGGTAGAGATGGGTAGGTGGGTTATTAATTTCCACTATGCAGTATCATGCAGCTGGTGACTCCAGAACACGGTTTGGTGGTAATGAAAATAGCCCAAGTTGAAGATTAATGGCTCATAAAGACGGAGCATTTAGACTGGACGACCGCCTCAATCTGGACAGCGGTGACTAATCGCAACAGATGTGCACACGTGTTGTGTCTCGCACATATGAGACGCGTATAGACACACACCTTCTGTGTTACATCACCCCTCTTTTTCCTGCCTCGTCCCTACCCACGTTTCGTCTGCTCATACTGGTGTGAATTGTGAAAGGGTCAGAGTTCAAGGCGTGCAGATAATTATCTTGAATTATGCCCCCTGAGCTCAGTCCTGGTCCTGCTCCACGGCTCGGCAGGTGGTCACTGAACCATTGGGCTGCTGACATCCAGGGGTGAGGTTTCCCCCTCTAGACAAAATCATTTTTTAAAACTCTTAATAACATTGACAGGCCCAACGCATCATCAAGCCAGACAAATGGGTTTGCCGCTCATCTGCAATTTGTCCTTTTGTGAAGCTGAAGGTGCATCATATGTCTCCAAAGCCTTCCAGTAACGTTCAAAAACATGCGTTTAAAAGAAATTTACTAGAAAAGCTTTATGATGTGTGTTTGTGGTGTTATAGCAGTTCACTCACTTTCAGCTCCGCCGTTAACGAGAATAAAGGTTTTCCCTCCTCAGACTCCTCACTAAACATAACACTGATTCATTGATGAGTGAAAACAACTAAATATCCTGCTATTACCATTGTTGTAGTTTATATGCTTAGCTATGACCTGTATTACATGTAGTTTATATGCTTAGCTATGACCTGTATTACACTGGGAGTGCTTTGGGTAGGCAAARGGAGAAATTATAATAATTTATCTCCTGCTGTATCTTCAGCCAGTTTATAGTTATTGTGAGTGTGAACCAAGCTTAACCAGAGAAAGTGTGTGTGTGCTGYAGGGAGTCACCAACACTACGTTGACACCGCCAGCAAATGACCCATTTCAGATCTAATTCAGAGAATGGTTTTATTTAAAATAACAGTGGCATACTCTTTTCAGTCAAAACTTTAAACCAATCATCCCAAAATTGTTCATGGACACTGCAGACATCACTTGCTTTTGGTTCTTGGACAAGGTAATCCTTTAGAAATAAYGAGTCTTTCTTGGTTTGTTTGAATCAGAATCAGCTTGATTTATGAAGGAAATGGAGGCCTTGTCATGGTTTTAGTCTCTGATTCTTATAACAATCTTTTGGGACAGAATTCATCTAATCCTGGCATTGTTTTAATTAGTTTCCATGTTGTACTTCCTGTAAAGGTTGCCTCATGGTGACATTTTGTTTTTACTTTTGGACCTGTCTTTTTCAGCAACTAAAAGCCAGCAGGCTCTGTGTTTAGGTTGGAGGATTTAATCTGGTCTAGTCTTTCAGACTCTGACCACAGTCCTGTCTCAGGCCAAGCAATACATTTGGATTTGCTTCTAAATGGCTTCTTGCCTCATAGACTTAAAACCAAAAAGAGCTGTTGAGGGTTATGTTCTGTCAGAATAAAAATGTCCATTCTTCAACCTCTTAAAAGGTCAACAAGAATCTGTAAGAGCATGCCCCAGAACAAAGATACCATGTTGGGCCTCAACCAATCATGGAAGGTGATTTATAATGTTTAAATTGTAAACACCTGCATTTCCAGCATGTAAGACTAGTTTTGTTAATTATTTCAAAGTTTCCAAACGTTGAAATGGGTATTGAGCCTAGTTGTTCCTTGAAGGACTGAATATTGCCCACTGCCTTTTCGTRTTCGCTAAAGTTTACCTTCTTTGCATAATATCATTTTTAATTTTTAGTTGTTCTTATTTGTGTTTTTTGTAGCTTTATAAACCATGTTACTACCCGAAGTGGCTAAATTGAGTTTAAGTTAACACAAATCAGTCTCAGTTTTGCAGTTTTAAACTAGCCTACTTTTAATTAGCCCATTGTTATTTTTTTTGTTTTTTAACTAGTGTTTGATCCTTTAGCAAGCTTTTTAATACATTTAGCTTTTAACTATGTTGCTGCTTTACCTTCTAGCATTTTGTTTATTTTAGCCTATAGCTAGCTTTTTGCTATTTTTACCTTTTAGCTACTTTTTTTTTGCTTTTGCCTTACCTTTTGCTTTTTTTTCATTGAATTTTTATCCATATTTTAATACATTTATCTTTYAGGGATGCATATGCTGCATTAGCTTCTGGCTAGTATTTTGTTACTTTAAGCTAGAAGCTATTCCTTTTTTACTTTTAGCTAGCCTTTTTCTGTTTTGCTATCCTTTTGATATTTTCAGCTAACCTTTTGCTTGTTTTACCTCTTAGCTAACATTTGTCTGTATTACATTTTTAACGACTGTCTGCTACTTTTAAACGTTATACGGTTTTGTTCATTTTAGCTTCTACCTAATGCTTCTTTTAGATTTCTTAATTCATTGTCAGCTTTTTCAGCAGCTGCAATCAGCACTCAATATTTACTACTATATTTCAGAAAATGGCATTTCTATTTTCAGTTCTATTCAGTCACTTTCAATTAAAAGTTATCTGATTAAAAAAACCACTGAACTTCTTATTAGCTTCAATAACCAAAAGAATTTTCTGCATTTAACATAACTCTACGCAGAAMAAAAACATGTCTCCAACTCTGATTACACAAAATCCCTGTTTCATCAATCATCTTTAAACAGATCTGCACTGGTTCTTTAAAATAAAGAATAAAATGCTTCCRTATTAACTTAAGAAACTCATCTTTGTAGTTTATATTATGGCAACCCTATATGAGGCAGACTCTTTACCAAACTGAGGTGATTTAAACTAGTGACCACCAACGTTTATGCATCATAGACTGGTTTCATAAAATGCAACTTTCTCATGAACTAGTAGATAAAACAAGTTCTCCAGCAAATTTATTTGACCCCTTTTTTGCTTGGTTAGGATGTAGGTATAYTGGTACTTGAGAAGTAGCTATGACAGGAAAGAGGGGAAATGAGTTGGCAATTTTCAAAATAAAATACCCTGCAGACCAAAAAATATATACTGTACATAGATTTTCTTTTTTCCTATAATTTCTGTATGGACACAGATAGCCACGAACWACAAGATTACAGATACAGGCAGTCGGCATGAGTTTTCTCCGCAGTGKCGAAACTCAGAGTAGAGCCTCCACATCAAGAGTATAGCCAGTTGAGGTGGTTTGGGAATGTCCATCTGGAATGAGACCCYAGGGAAAACCCAGGACATGCTGGATGTCTCTCTAAGCTGGYCTGGGAACACTTTGGAATCCTCTCAGAAGAGCTGGAAGAGGTAAGTGAGGTCTGAGCCTCCATGCTCAAGCTGCTGCCCCATGACCCAACTCCATTGGAGGAAAATGGACGGATGGTATTTCTGTGTGGCTCTATATCAAATAATCCATGGCCTGGTGGGTGAGCCATGTCATAATGTATAAAAAATCCAGGCCTGTTCAAATCTTTCCATGTTTTTCTAAATTCTGTGTCATATTTGTGTTGTCCCATGTTCCTTTCATGGTGCAAGAATGTAATTATCCATACATCCACCGCACATAATCRTCCTTTCTCTGTTTGTGCTTCTTCTACATCATTGTTCCGACTCTTGTCTTCTGCTCTGAGCGTATTTACACTGTCTTTARCCTACCGTGTAGACTGAGCGATTACATCCATACCTGCCTGTGTTTGCCTGGCAAGCCCTCCCCTTTCCCTTCCCCATCCATCTGATCAGACACTGACACGTGGGTGAGTGTTTGCTGTCAGCGTGGAAAATGAGAGCAGCCRTGTCAGATTTATCATGCCTCCACTACCAGTTACCAAACCCCCCCCCTTCCCTCCTCGAAACTCTGGGCTGGCTGCCGGCGTGACTACCCATGCACAGATGTGTTCGAGGTTGAGGTGTTACAGAGGTGTGTATATTCTTGCCAACTCCCTGACAGCATGACATGAAAATCTATTTGTTTTTATGGCGTAAGAGGAGACCATTTGTGGGAAGAGTGGGGACCATAAACTCCATGCAAACCTCATCTTTTACAGTCCTAACCCCTCCACAAAATGGTCRTCCTCGACCACTACTGCCGCCGCTGGCTCTATTTCTCAACTTGCCCTTCGGCCTGGCCTCTCTACTGAAGCCTGTCATCCRTTTTATCCATGGCTTCTTTAGGCGTACCACAAAGGGGGAGAGGGTGAAGGTGTCTCAGTTGCATGGCAGTGACTTTGACAAGAGCCCATTTACTTTTGCAGCTTTGAGCCTGTTTGACTGGTTTAAAGGTGGGAAGAGCACAACAACCCAGAAAACAGAGCTTGACAGCAGCGCCTTATTCTCTACGATGTTGAGGGGAATCTTTCACGCAGAGGGGGGGAAGAAATAGAACAAGAGCCTCTGCTGAGTAAGCACCGCGGCATGGATTTTCATTTCTCTCCCCTTCAAAGGTTCCTAATCCTCCTCCCCTTTCGCTCTCGGAGTCAGAACCAGTCCTGCCAAATGAAGTTCCCAGTCTGCAAATCTAATTTCTCTCCTTCTTGGTGAAAACATATCGAGGGAGGGGGGGGTGAGCATTAGATTTCACCTGCCACATAAAATCCACCGAGCCGTGAATCTAAAGAAATCACCCTCCTCTTGAAAGCGAACGACAAATTGTGTTTGCGTCGTGTGGCGCGCGTGTCAGCGATCGAGCCAAATGAGGGTTGAAAACAGTTCCGACACGTTTCCACCGCGTCGTGTCCTCTGAGAGGAAAGCTTTTCATTCTCATCTGGAGGTGGTTAAGGAATGATTTTTATGGGAATTCGTATAAGTATTGGCAGGTTTGTAAACATTTGAAGTTGCTAATAYACTTACAGTACGAGGGAAAATAAAAAAAAATTGACCCAAAGGCCAGAGACAAGTAGSCCTAGAGTCACCACAGTCTAACATCTAGTATCCTGATTTTAAAAAAATGTCAAATAAATGAATGAAAACCAGGATTTTGTAACAACTTGTAAAGAAAGTTGAAACAAAGTATCTTCTGTCTTTCTACCAGTATACCAAGGAGTGTTTTGTTTTGCTAAAATAATGCCAAAACTATTTTTTGCCAAGTCTTTAAAGGGATCCCCGAATATTTGTAACATTAGACTTTATTTAATAAACATACTGTATATTCTAACTGTAAAATAAAGACTGTAAAAATACTGTAGGATGTTCAGTTTTTATCATTTTTAAACCAAAAGTTTAAAAACATATTACACGGACGGGGCCATTTTATTTACACACAAAGCATTCTGGGTAAATGATGACGTGGATAGGTCCTCGGTGCGAAGCTGCTAGTGAGCTATATCCACCCTGAAGGTTAATCTTGGAAAATATCTGATGATCGACTCTTTTAAATGAAACCAGGAAGCGTTGACAGAGAGGAGAACACAAAAATGACTCAGCTTGTAACTGAAAATATGGATGGAGGACCTCAGTTTAGCTTGTTTGTTGTGCTAGCGCTGAGCTAATACATATAAGGCAATATAGCATCAGTGCTAGCGCAAAGGCTAACAGGCTAAGCTGAGGTTCTTCTTCCATGAAGCAGCTCTGTTGTCCTCCATCCATATTTTCAGTTACAGGCTGAGTCAATGGCTCTGTCAAAGTTAAAATACATTTTTAAAAAATTACAAAACTAAACAGCCTACAGTATTTTTAGAGTATTTATTATACAGTTAAAATATAAGTTTATTAAATAAATTCTAATGTTACAGCTAATCAGGGATCCCTTTAAGGTCAAAAAATAAACTAACATTATGGAAAAAAAACAAGTGTTTTCTCATTGTGTTCTTTTGAGTGTAGGTTTTGCTAAATAGCTCACGAATCGCTGGTTGGACTTTTATGTACACACATAAATGTTTATACTTCACTAAAAGTGAGACAAAATTTAGAATAATAGTAGCTGAGAGTCATTCCCAAATCATATAAAGACTGCTTTGAAATTAACTTTTGGAACAAACCCAGTCTATCAGCAACATCTCATGAGCAAGTGGACAGATTTTAWTGAAACTCAGGAGAAAAAAAACATCTTATGTCCAACTTACAGCTTATCAAACAGAGCCAACACAAAAGTAKCTCTAAGTGAGTCAGCTTTACAGATGTTATAATGGAACTTGGTAAGAGTCATTCACAGCACAAATCACRCAAAGTATTGCAGAACATTGTTCATAGATGAAATGTTAAGATTGGGGCAAAATTGCTATAAATAYAAATCCAGCATGATCTTAGTACAAGACTCTGACAWGAACTGTGTGAGTGGTATACATTTCTTCATGAAATGCTAAGCTTTTACACAGTTAATGTTTAAATTACCTGTCAAGTTTTGGTAGCCAGGTTATGATTATTAGGCTTTTGTGTTTTAATTAAGCATGGCAGCAATGCTAAATAGCCGTGTCCTGATACCAGTTTTTCCTCAAACCAAGTGTGAATACAAGTACAACAGTTTAGGTACTCGCYGATACCAAGTACTTACTGAGTTAATTTAAACATTACACAATGACTTCAAAAGCACATTTCTTTCATGTAGAACAAGGTGGCTCTCATTATAGGCATACAGCCCCTCTGACTGGGTAAAATCAAATACACAGCATGATATTTACGTTTGCAATTTTAAAATAAATTAAAATTCAATTTTCTTTATACTTGTAAAAATTTATTAAACATGGAACTTATATAGAAATAATAATTAAACATGGCATTCAGTATGCTACAAATATGCAACAAAAAAGTTTAGTTTTTGTGTGTATTTTTGCAGATGATGTGATGTTGTGTTTGATGAATGCAAGTATTTACTGAGCGCACATTTCAGCTCAATTTTGGACCCCTTGACCCCTTTAACTAAGTCAAAATGGCCCTATGGGGATGGGGGAAAAAAGGCTGCCCACCTGTGAGCTGAAAAAATGCAGAACAACTCCAGACACGTCCCCTGTAGACAGGTTTCAAAGCCCAGATGGATAAGGCCTCATCGTTGATAACCGAGCTCGTGTGYAGCTGGAGACGATGCTGTCTAATTACTCCGAGCAGGAGCAACGGTGGGTTGGACTATTCATTTRTACGGTAAAATAACCCAGATAACACGCCATGTTTTTTTTTTTTTTGTTCTACTGTATCGCAGGGGCCAGTGATTGAATTACAGAGCATGCCCCAGTGACTAAGAGGCAGTAATTACAGCGTAATTTAAGATTACATTATTAACTGTCTGACTTTATTAGAATGTAACTTCACCTCCGCAGTTAGTTACATCCTTATCATAAAAAAAGAAGATGATTAAGGGAAAGAGGAAATTGCCACAATTGTCCCTTTGTAAGTGCGAGTGTGCCTGGCTTATTAGCAGCACAGTGGAGGGACCGAGCCACGGGAGGATTTCATGGCTGTGTTTTGACAAGGGCTTTGCTTTGGAAGGAAAACGATGTTGAAACTGTTCTTTTGGCCTGTTTTTTTTTTTATCATGGTTGGTTAATGTCAGAGGAAAAGAGCTCTACAACAAACACAGTCTAATGTTTCTCTTTAGCCATTTTCCTTAACTGATGTTCTGACAAAACTGTGAATTTGTTAGAKAAAAAGTCCACATTTAAAGAAACTCTGACCCTTTTATGAACGTTTTTACTTTCGCTTTGTCTTATCATCGGATTGTTTTCTATGTTTTTGTTTTCATACCTAAAGACATCACGAGAAGAAACACTTGATCTTCAGAATACTTAAAACGTTGTTCAATAGACTAGAAATGGTAAAAACATTAAAATTTTATAAAAGCTAGAATTGAGATTATTGCCCATCGTATATGGACGGAAGATGGGCAATAATGTGTTTTCCTATGTTTGGGTGGGGTCATTTGTCAGCAATATATTTCATGAATAAAAGGGTAAATTTMAATTAAAGGGGCGATGTCATGTAAAATCAACTTTTTTTGAGTTTTATTTCATGTTATAATGTTATACTTTCATAAAAAACATGCCCAAAGCCTTGCT
>NW_013952540.1:1092255-1093731 GCF_001266775.1 Austrofundulus limnaeus
CACACACACACACACACACACACACACACACACACACACACACACACACACACAAACAATGCAGTTTAAACAGCAGGGCTTTGTAAAAAAGTTGACCTGAAACCGAAACAAGATTAACCCAGATCACTGTTTTTCCACACAAATCCTCTCAAAGTGCAAAAACATGAGTTGGGCCATGGATAATGATTACACATCCCTTCATTAGCATCATATCAGTTCTGTGGATTAGACTCAGCAATAGGAGTTGTTGTTGAAGCGGCTATCGAGCAACTCAAACAATCCAAATGGAGGCCAGGAGCCACATAGAGACGGTCGAGTGTCAGAAAGCAGCTTTGCTTTGACGTAAATGAAGAAATGCAAGACGTTGACGTTCAGCGTGTCATTCCAACTGAAAGGGWGATGAGTAAAAGACAGAAATAGGAGAGGAAAATGAGGAGAGTCCTCTGAGGAGATGAGCAGAAAAAATGGCTGAAGGGTCAGGCTGTATCAATAACTCCCCTTGCAGTTCAACTTGTGTAAATCAATCTTTTACAATTTCACCTTGTGACAGTTGGAAAAATCACTACACAGGTGAAATGCAAGGCATGAGTCGGGGTGAAGATTGGGAGAGGGGTACATGAAGGGGAGGAAAGGATTYGACAAGGAACATCATAAAAAACACATCAATAGTAGGCTTTATGTTGAAGTGGGCAAGTTTTTGGAGGCATTCTCACGAACTAAAACTAACATCTTCTCAACATACTTCTGTTATAAACAAATACAACCTTGTTTTCTATTAAACTTCAAATTTGATTTACCAAAAATAAATAAATAAATAAACAGCATGGAGTTATTGGCGAAATCGTTCAAATTTTGTATTTAACTGGAAACAATCCAAAGATAAATACTGACACTGGGAGATTTTACTCATATTTTATTTGTTTCTAAAACTTGGCAGAAAAAAGGCAATAAAAGCCTGAAGAAGTCGTGAAATTTTAATTAAACGGCTGATAGAGCTTGTCTCTGCACTAATTAATTTAAATGGCAACAGGTCAGAAACATTGCTCAGTGTTAAAAAGAGCATCTCAGAGGGTCTTTTTACCACTCTGTGAAAGACTAGACTGGAAAATATTACAGCAATCTAAGGAAGGTGTTAAATTACTAAGAAATTTGAGGTGAAAATTTAAAAGCTAAAAGTTGTTTATTCATTAATAAAGCCTGAAATTTGAGAAATCTGAATGGAAATATCGTACCTTAAAGTATTCGACATTTGGTTTCTTTAAAAGTTTTATTTCTGCAGAATTAAAAAATAAATAAAGCTTGAAATGGGTTTGTCAGTTGTTCACAAATACATAGTAAAGCTTTGTTTTCTGTCCACGAGCTCATGTAAAATCAAATGAAAATTCTTCTGGAAGCTGTTAAAAACTGTTAAAACTTCTTTATGAAAATAAAACATGAAAGAGAAGATTAGCAGCTAAACATAAAAAGATACAGAAA
>NW_013952540.1:1094402-1096386 GCF_001266775.1 Austrofundulus limnaeus
GTGTGTGTGTGTGTGTGTGTGTGTGTGTGTATTTTTCACATCAAAGCTAAAATAACATTGTCTATGAATTGTAACAGGTGACACCTGTTATTTGAAAAAGAGTGAAATAATGCAATTATAATAAAATGTATGTGAATATAAAATTGCATGTTGGAATGGATTCATTTAAAAGTTTACAGATAATTGAAATAACTAATATATTTGACATTTTCTCTGTTTTGTAATAGTTTTGGGTTTAATTTCTTGAGTGTTTGTCTTACAGGAACTTTGTAACACCTCCTGTGTGGGTTCATATTTGTTTGTCTGGTGAATGTTGGCCCCAAGCTTTCATGAACGTTGCATGTGTGCGGGCCCTCTGCTCCCCTAAACATTACCTCATCGCAGTTCTAGATCGGGGGCCTCGGCCCCCTGTGGCCCCCAGGTCTGTGGGAACTGAAGCCCACTCTGCTGGCAGGAACAAAGGGCAGCCCTCCCCTGCTTCTGCCACAACTGCCCCAGCCCACCTCACAACAAAAGGGGCCACGGGGCCTTCATTCCCAGGCAACGATATAAATGGTGCTCCCCACCCCAACTCCCGATGACGAAGCAGGGCTGAAAACCAAACGGATGAGAAGGAGGGGTGAGAAAAATGGCAAAGAAGTCATAAAAGAGGTGCCCCACCACCATCTCCTCCTCCAAGAGGTCCTTTTGTTGGAAGGGCTGAGGGGACATGGGGGTGCGGGGTAAAGGGACCAGGGCGATAAGGGACAAAGGACAGGTCGAAGAGAGTTGCAGGGGTCATGACCGCCGCTCCCTCCCCRCTCACATCCATAGAAAGTCCCTATCAAACAGATATCCCATCACACGTCGCCATTTCAACCCGACAGCCTCCAGAAACCACTTTCCCACACATTTACTAACACATTATGAGCAGTTCGCAAAAAAAATAAAAAATAAAAAGTTTTTTTTTTATTTTTGAGTGGAAAAACTGATCCTCAAATCAAAGTTGGTGCAAATTTGTGGCTCTATAGTTTGAATAGTTGACCATTTGCCACAAACTCTGCAAGAAAATAACATACATTTTGATTCTATTTCAAATGCAGAAAACATTCCGTTTTTACCAACTAACAGTTTGCAGTTTATGTTAAAGTGGTGGTGAAAACTTTGTGTGTGTTTTCTATTAAACATTCAGACAAAGTTAAGAGTTGCAGTCTGATTATTCCAACCCAGTTTTTTCAGTACAGACTGTCATTTTTCCAAAAATGGAAATATTGTTCTTTTATTCTTGATGGGGACACCAACCTGTAATTACATTATGCAGTAAATCTAAAGCTTTTTAAAACCTTAAAGTGGAGTCCATTATTATTATAGTGTAATTCRAAGTATGTATAAACATTGGAGTTTTTCTAACCCACATGTGAAAAAAATTAAAATTATGAATTTTGGTAAAGTTTTGTTATTTCTTGGAATATAAACTTCCTGAACTGTAACAGTTGACAGAAAATTGCAAAAGCCATGAGCTGCAGGGATTATCCAAAATGGCTAGAAAARTTAGCAAGCGTTCTCAATATCCTCGTTCTAATGGTGTGGGAAATATTAATTTATGAGAAAACTTTGCAAGACAATTTTTTTTCTGAAAATAGTCACAAACCTGTTGAAAACTCATCAATTTAGTTTTCATGAATTCAAAAGTGCAAAAATTGTAAGATGACATTGGAATGGTTTGGTACACTATGAAACTAGATTTTAACTGACTGGAGACAAAAAAGAGTAAAGTTACATAATTTGGATTAAAAAAATACTTCATACCTTTTGCAGTTCTCAAGTACATACTGTACGTATTAGAATGTGGCAAGTTTTTAATACAGTCCTCTATGCAGTCCAAGTGAAAATTGATCCATATTTTCTCACACGTTTGTGTTTTCAACGAGTTTCTAATGCTGGCTGAGCAGTGCTGGCTCTAGCCATTTTTGGTGCCCCAGGCGAGTTGAAGCGCAACCCCCCC
>NW_013952540.1:1098361-1101418 GCF_001266775.1 Austrofundulus limnaeus
GTAGAGTAGTTTATTTTTCCTGTAATACTTCATTATAGTTTTTTAAGACAAAGCTAACTGAAAGGGGCGCTGAGCAGAGTTACAACCAGGGATTACAAATAGTTACCTTTTTTCTTCTGCAGTTCGGCACCCCCTCCAGCAGATGGCACTCTAGGCAACCACCTAGTTCGCCTATGCCAAGAGCCGGCTCTGTCGCTGAGGCTTAAAAACATAGATGTTTCTCATTGTCATCTATTTGAACTTGAAATTTCTGACTTTCCAGTTTGAAAAAACAAGTTAACAGCATCTCCGAACCAAAACTTCGATTTTGAAAATCTAGTTTCCCATCAACTCCAATCTTCAAATCGCTGCCTTCAAAGTAAGAAGACGTTTCTCTATCCCATCAAACCAATCATACATTTTAAAACACTGCAGTGTTTGGTTTCATAAAATGTGAATGATGTAACTGAAATACRGGTAATGTGGCCAAGACATAGTTCACAAATTAAGATTTGGACTTTTGGGTGAATTGAACAAAGTCAAAGCTTCAGCGTGTCCTTCGATGGTAGAATGCATTGAAAGCATTGATGCCTTCTGTCCACTTTCTTTTACCAAAAATGACGTTTTATTGAAAATACTTATTTGCATTATTTTGTGTCGYCTTTGCAGTTGAAACTAAAGAAACAAATGGTAAACGTTAAGTGGACTGTACTGATATAGCACATTTCTATCCAACCAGGATACTCAAACTGCTTCCTTATTTACACATTCACACAGCACTCTACTACATCTCTCTACAAAGCTAATACAGGTAAATCAATCTATTGAGACTAATCAGTGCTTTAAATCACACTCACTGATGGGACACATCAGAGGCAGTGRGTTCAGTGTCCTGCTCAGGGACATTTCAACATGCGACCAAATAGCGGTGGAATCGAACCACCAACTCTCTCATTAGAGACATGACTCCCCAAACCACTCAGCCACAGCTGGTCCCCAGCAATGTTTTTTTCTTTTTTTGTATCATTGTGTTGATTATTTACAGCAGTGTCCTTACTTCATATTTACATTTTATTCAAATCATTTTCCTGCATTTTTTTTTTCTTGGAAAGAAAAATAAAAAGCTACTTTCCTCAGTGTATTCTCTGTGACCCACACGAGGAGTGTATTTTTGCAGTGCGACAGAGGCAGTTGGTGAGGTGGCTGTGCAGTGTCCTGGATAATTGAGGCTCTGTTGAATCTTGTCTGTGGCCCTTAAGTGCGGAGGGGTCAGGGACCCCGAAAACACTGGCTCAACAGTTAGCAATCATTTCAAACCACTGCTTTAAAAAAAAAGCATCGTAGGCCAGCTTTCTCTCCGGGCCACAGCCTGCGGAGGTTCAAAGAGACGCTGGGGCTCACAACCCTCTGTGTGTATGTGTCTGTGTGTGAGTGTGTGTGTGTGTGTATGTGTGTCTGCATGTGTGTGTTTGAATTTTCCTTTTAAATAGACAAAGGAGCTCAGAGGATAGAAGCACGAACAATTAGACCAATTTTACTCCATTATTATCCATCTTCTTTCACCCCACAAACGGTGTGTTTAACTTCCACGCGACTCTGGGTTCTCTCCTAAAATTAAAGACAACACGCTCCTGAAATTTGTGCAAAATTAAATTTAATGCTGCAGCCCATCTTGAAACTACACATTCTATCAGCGCAAACGGCAATAAAGACAATTTCAAAGCCATTAGACCCTCGTTTCAGTGCGTTTGCTCCCAGGCAGGGGTTTACCGAGGACCAGCCGCTGCAACCAAACCCCSCTTTTCCAGCTCCAACTTCTTCTTCTTTCCTCTGAACAACACTGTGTCCACAGATTGTGGGGAATGCAATTAGAGAGCCTAAATTAAGTAGTAATGGAGAACCTGGTCTCCCTACCAGGGTTGCTCTGGCAACGGGTGCTCACAACACCGCCTCTAGTAGTTTTGCTACTTTATCTGCAAAATGCACAATTGAGCTATAAACCAGCTCTGTCTGCAGGAGCCAGGCGGGCGGGCAGGGCGGAGGGCTGCGAGGGGGTGGGGGTGGGGGGGGATAAAGGATGGGGGAGAGAAGTGGGGTTTAACAGCTGCATGCTAGGAGGTTCCTCTGCAGCTTGTGATATTGCCGGTCGTCAAATATTTACCATCTAATGCGGCGTGATGCGCTCCCGCGTGAGGATGAGGGCCAGATTTCAAAGACCCCCTCAAAGGGGGTGACGTGTGTTCGGCGAGCTTTGATTGTGCGGCTCCCCTCCAGTCGTGGCGCTACGTGACGGAGAGCRAGAGAGACTTTGTAAACAGCCTGTAGTCACACGGCCTTGTTGACTAATGTGACAAAAAGCTCTGAGAGTCGCAGGCGAGCGGAAGACTTTTTTCCCCAAAACAATCTTCAGATTTKTTTKTTTTTTTTTTTTTTCCAGGTTGGTGGGCGGAATGAGATTAAATTTGAATGAATCGAAAGGTGCAATCACACCTGCAGACAAAAAGTTTACTCTGCTGCATTCTTGTTTGACTCCTGTAGGTTCACACTTCTCAATTTACAGGTGAACTGAGACTTGTTACCAAATCACATCAGGTATTTGACGCAGAATTAGAAAAATTGTCTCGTGAGGTGAGACAATTTGGCAGCAAGAAAAGTGTAAAAAAACTTACTTTTTGGCATAATTTATCTTCTCTGGAGTTTAGACAAAACAAACCAGCAGTCACTGATGGAAAATGTCTAATAGAAACTGTAAATGACTTGATTTCTGCAGTAATGTTGACATTTCTGATCCTATGTCCATCTAATTGTGAACAGTTTATTTGTGTTTAAGACAAACGCTGCAAAATATCTGTAGGCTTAAAATAAAAAAAAAATACAAGAGAAAGATTTATCCACTTTAGCAGCCTGTTGATGCTTCTTGAGTAGGTTCAGTGATTCTGGTCGGAAGTCAACTGTAACTTCCTTAAAAACTTTTAAAGTTTCAATTGCTTTCTCTTAAAGGCACAGTGTGTAGGATTTGTTGTTTTCAGCGACATCTAGTGGTTGAGTGGTTGACTCATCCTCCCTGGTCCTCCCCCC
>NW_013952540.1:1102098-1105593 GCF_001266775.1 Austrofundulus limnaeus
GATATTATCCAAGACTAACCTTCAGGGTGGATATAACTCGCTAGTAGCCTCGCACCGAGAACCTATCCACATCATCATTTACCCAGAATGCTTCGCATGTAAATAAAATGGCCCCGTTCATGTAATACATTTTTAAACTTTTAGTTTAAAATTTCACAAAACTAAACACCCTACAGTATTTTTACAGTCTATATTTAATAGATGTTTAATATATGTCTATGTAAAATATATGTTTATCAAATAAAGTCTAATGTTACAACTAATCGTGGATCCCTTTAAACTCACTACTTTGACAACTGAAATCAACATTTTTTGCATCTCTGGGGTGAGAGAAGACTATTATATTAAAATATAATATTAAAATATATATAATAAAAAGGCTGACAATAAAACCACAAAGACTTTTTCATTTTCTTTCTTTCTTTGTTCTTTTTCCTTTTTCGCCACAATGGCTGAGGCTGCGTGCTGACAATCCGCCCACAGAGCGAGCAACACACTGTCAGGGAGACACACCTGTGCAGAACCGAAGACATGAACCGAACAGAGTGACACTGGACAATGGAAACGATGCTGATGTTTTCTGCTACCTACTGTATGTTCCCCAATGCCTTTGTTCCCCAGCGCCTATGCTCTCTCATTCCTATGTTCTCCATGGGTAAATAATGAAAGTCATGAAAGATTCTTGTCTCTCCTTTCAAAAGTCTTTTAATAAAAATGAAAAAAAGACTTGAATTACAGTGCAGACATCGTGCCAGAGAACATACTGTAGGTGTGTCCTGGGAACACAGGTACCATCMAAGAGAAGAGTTCTCCAAGGTTTTTGCACTAATTAGAACTCTCGTTCCACTGAGTGAGATAATTTMATCTTTTAGATGTTATAGACAGCTTTTCAAAAGCTGAAAGTTTAGGTGGAAATCACATGTTCACACCAAATTTCAGCAGCTTGGTTCATGTTGAACGTTTGTCATATTCACCCCAAATCCTCATTGGTTTAAGATAAGAAAGGTGTTTGTGCTCTAACAGCAGCTGCTCCGTTTAGAGATAAATTTATAGTGCAGACACGCACGTTAAATCTATTAATAACTAGAAGCGCTCAGAGAGTGCAAAACTCCACCAAGGCCAATTTACCCCATCCTGCAATAGAGTTAATACGCAAAAGGAGAGATGGAAACACATTTGCAAGTTCTGACGTAGCAAACATTTAAGCAAGCAGTATGAATGGGATTTCTTCCTAGTGGAGTCCAATGCAAAAAAAAAAGTCAGAGACTCGTCACCCGACGTTATTCATCGTCAAACTGGTCCCAGATTAAGCTCCTAAGTTTTCATCAGACAGATTCCACTGTGTAAATTACAGGGGTGCTCAACCAGTCGATGGCAATCGACCGGTAGCTCGTCGGCTGGTTCCCGGTAGCTCACGGAGCGCAACCTCCCTCTAACAGCTGAGAGCCGGCTCTGGCCCAGGACTCATGTCCACTCGCTGAGATCTCCGGCAGAAGCGGTGGAGGTGGGAGGCGGGAGGAGTTTACATTCCGGCCTTGAACACGCTCCCTCCGCCCTTCCCAGCACAGCCGACGAGCCGACTCGTCAGCTCCGCTCACAGACGTAGTCTCGCGAGTAGTTTTGGGTGCGGTGAAACAGCACTCCGAACACGGTCTCTCGAGACTTTAGGGTCACGTGTTCACAACAAAGCAGCAAGGCAGAAAAAAATGAATGAAAGAAAGCTAACAAGCAAATAAAAACTTATTATTTTCACCTGGAGTGGGAAGAGGACTCGTATGTAATCCGAGCGCTGCCTTGGCTTGTCCAAAAAGGATAACGTGGAACTGCATTTCTTTCAAAACAATGCACAGATGCTATGAGATGGATTCCCCCTCCTAAGCTAAGGTAAGGCTGCTAATGCAGCACCGTACCTGCCTCAACACAAAAAAATAAAAATAAATAAAACGCTGCAGAAAACATCTTTCATGGATAAAAATAAATGTGTGGCAGATTTCTATCCCCATAAGTWCTTCCAAGGGTTAAACAATTAGAACTGCACCTAATCCAATTTTGGCTGGTAGAGTTTGCACATGGCRCATTATTTATTTGACCAAAAAACACATTTCATCATGCGTTTTGATGCCATGTGGATTTGAAATATGCTTGAGGAAAGCTGAATAAAATCCTCTTTATTGGTAGACAGAACAGATAGTTTACACATGGGCTTAATGAAGAGAATACGACCTTGCATCTGCCGTGCATGCAAACAAGTAACAGGTGTTGCGTATTATTTAGCTGGCAGTGAGTTCCCAACTAAGCGTGCAAGTCCAGCTTTGTTGCAAATTAAAGCTAAGTGAAGAGGACGGGGCCACCTCGTGCTCCTCGAGGGTCTCAGTTCCTACAAMCAAACGTCATTTCTGCCTCACATAAACTTATGAAGACAAGGTATTTTTTTGTTGTTGTTTTTTGTTTGGGATTTTTCTTTTTTTACATTTTCACACAACAGCTGTGTGCATTCACAGATGACCGAGTTCCGCGAGTGTTTTAATTGACATGGACAACAAACACACGGAAGCAGAGCTGGGAGAGGCAGGATGCACAGGTGCTGTCCAAGCCTCCCGACTGTAACCGAGCCAAGAGGACGTCCCATCGAGCGTGTGGCCCACACATGTGGTGGGAGATCAGGCCACTCGGCTGAAGGAAAATGTACTTCTGAATTGAATCCGTGTGCTTTTGCCCGGCTGGAAACGATTTTTCCTTTGCTGGTAATTTGTACCCTCTGTTGAAGATGACCTGACGTGGCAGAGTTAGAGCAGACAGGTGTGTGTTGTGCAGTTTAAGGTAGTGTGTCGGGCTTTGAAGGACTAACCTTGGACTGCATTTTGCAGTTTAGGTTGTAAAATAAGAGCTTAGTGCTTTAAGCCTAAATAGTGGACATTTTGTCATTAGAGGGAAAAAGTAATCTCTCTTTAAATTCTATTTTATTGGGGTTATCCCAGTATTTCCTAGATTTCTATTCWGTACATCCATTTCTATGTTCTCTGGAACAATGCCTGCACTGTAATTCAGTTTTTTTTTTCATTTGTTTTAGAAAAACATTTGAAGGGAGTGCCGGGGACCTTTCTAGGTAGAGATTGCATGTTCTCTCTGTGCATTTGTGGGTTTTCTCCCAGTACTCCACACAGACCAAAAACATGACCGTTAAGCTAAGTGATGACTCTAAATTGTCCCTAGGTGTGAGTGAGAGAGTGAATGGTTGTCACGTTGTAGCGCAACTGTGTTTGCTGCATGACCAGTTTCACCTGTTCCCCCATGTTTGTCTTGTATGTCTTCTTAAATGGGTGTTTCTTAACCGCCCCCTCCCCCTTCCCTGAATGAACAGCACCTTGTGAATTTATTTCTCTGAAAGGCACTATATACTGTACATAAAACTTTACTTTACTTTACTTTACTTTACTTTACTTTACTTTACTTTACTTTACTTTACTTTACTTTACTTTACTTTACTTACGTTTG
>NW_013952540.1:1106542-1108293 GCF_001266775.1 Austrofundulus limnaeus
CTTTAGAATCCGGTAAAGACCAGATTATTTTCATGTCCTGATACGTAAAACACAAGAACTGACAGAGGGTGGCCTTTCTTTCTCAAGTGTCTTCAAGCTTCCCCTGTTTTGCAATAAAAAAAAAGTTCCGGTTTTTACGTACAAATGACGGTGTGGCAGCATCCATATGGATAAATTTCTGCTTATTAGTTAACAGGTAGGTTGATCGACCAACTCACTGATGTTTGGCACCAAATCATCACACCTTATATTCGCGCTGCAGAGGTGTGAAGGAACAGGCTGCTGTCCACAGCGAGGCTCGAGGAAGTATTGAGGCAAGGTGAGATGTCTAACGCTGCATCACCAGTGTTGTGACATCTTTTTGATGTTTCAGACGTATAAATATCCACTCAGCCTTATTTTGGTGAGCGCTCATCTGGCTGGGCGAGAAAGGGAGGGCGGTGGAAGTCAGTTGAGGGACAGGAAGGGGGTGGAGCCAAGCTGGGGATTCTGTTTTGATATTCGGAGCCGAGGAATGCAGCCAAAAAAGGAAAAGAAAAAGCCAGCCAAGGTGTGTTGCTGCGGTTTTCTGGTGCAGCGATCATGGGAGGCCTTCTGGAGCGAACATCACACAGTCCTCATCGCCCTGCCAGCAGCCAACCAGATGGGCCCATGCCAAGACAGTTGGCCGGCAATCCCACAATCCTTTGGTGTTTGTCAGCGATGAAGGAAGAGGCTTCCAGTCCATCGTGAGAGCTTTTGGATTTGTATCAAGTGAGGGTGAAGTGTTGCAGCCTCAGTCTTTCAAATTGCCAAGGGTACATGATTTACTTTGATTTAAAAAATATTAAAACAGAGATCAATGACTGTACAATTTCTGAGATATTGTCTGATTCTATCCTGAATTATTACAAACATTAATCTCTCTCTCTCTTACTCACACATTTGTACTCCTCTTTTTAGGACCCTGTATTTACTTCCATTCATTTCTGTAACCAAACCCTGACCCTTACCCTAAACCTTACTATTACCAGTACTTAACTAACCCTAAACTAAACTCAGTTCACAACTTAGTTCTTAACCTAACTCACCAATGTCACTCCATCATGTTAGAATCAGGCTTTGGCCCTCAAAATGACTACTGGTAGGTTGGTGTTTTTACTAGAAAAGGTCCTAAATATGCTTTTTCTTTTTGAGAAATAAAATAGCTCATTTGGTCAAAACTGTAAAGTATTATGCACAATGTAGTGCAGTCCTGCAATATCTTACGTGATACGAAATGATCTGTTGACCCTTGGAGTACGTGTTCAGGATAACTCTCAGCTACTGCCACACTAAGGTTTTTGCTCAATGTTTAAAACTGGTTGAGTTAGAAAGAAAAAAAAACTGTCTGGTTGAGTTAGACATTTGTTTCATAAAATCAGTTGGCAATGGCAGCTTTTTTGAATTAGGTCAGGTGTGTCAAACCAGTGGCRGCTGGTGGATTTTTCTCCAGGGGGGCTACAACTCCAAACTAGGCTCATCTCCAAAAGCAATCAAACGTATTAAGTTGTATCACGCCAGTGTATTTATTAAACAAATGAAAATATTAAAACAGCATTTCAATGTCACGTTGTGTTTTATTTTCTGTGCATAAATTTTGCTCTTCTGTTACTGAGAAGCAAATTTCTTCATAACTCTGGTTAAAGTCAGGGATGTTTTAACCAGATTCTTCCCTGTAGAGCATGGTCAGTGCAGTGAGATGTGTGTTGTACCTGAGGAAAGTCTGGATT
>NW_013952540.1:1109247-1113264 GCF_001266775.1 Austrofundulus limnaeus
GTGTATGGGAGTCTGGGGCGGTGAACACAGCGTGACCCGGAAGTGACTCAACACGAAAACGCTCACGAGTAAAATGGAAGTTTACACATCAATAACTAAAAATTATTTATTTTGCTTATTAGAAAACATATACATGATATTTTGTCGAAACATTTATAACATTTTCTTTTGTCATTTTAGTTTAGTTTAGTTTTGTGTACCAAAAATAGAGGGGGGGGGGGCAAACCTGCGCCCCCTATTGACCAGTCACCACTGTGTCAAACTAATTTTTACAGAGGGCCGCATGAGCATTCTGGTTGCCCACAGAAGGCCAGTTGTAATTAACTTGTAATTGACTAAAYAGGAAACGCCATGTACCTCGTCTCATTGCTGCAGCTTAGCACTGCTACCAAGCAATAAGTGAGCTTTATGCAGTATTTTGTGCATAGAAACAGCATTTTAAACATCCCCATACAAACTAAATTATTATGTGTACGACTGACTAATTATACAGAACAGAAATGTTATTAAAAGTAATGTGTTTTATTGAGGTTAGGTGAGCTGGCCTGAATTATGAACTCTCCCWCTTTCCAACAGGGAATTCCCACTGGGGGGTTTGTCCAGTTTAAATTTACAATTTATAAGTGGGAAATTCCCACTTCCCAACTGGGCCACAGCAAAAGTAGCTAGTGAAAATRAAGTGAAATGGAAAGTTTTTCCAGCTGCTGGCTACATTTGAACTCTGGACACCTCCACTTAGTGGTGGGATGCTGTCAATTTGCAGGTAAAATAATCAGTATGCATTATGGAAGATATAGTTAATTGTTAATGCAGGCTTTAAAGCAACATACACCTTTTTAAAGATATTATTAAGTTTTTGAAGCTCTTACGGGCCACATAAAATGTTGTGGTGGGCCACATTTGGTCCGCTGACCTTGAGTTTGACACRGTGACTTTAAAAGTGAAGCAGTTGTACATCTAATAACTTTAAGGGAGTTTCTTTGGTTCATGACTTATTTTGCTAACAGACCATCATGGAAGCAGACGAAAAGCTCTGTTCTGCTTTTAGCTGTGGGTAATGAATCATACTTGTAAGGACTGGTTCTGTAGAGCTGTTCTGACCCGTTTTTGGGGTTCTGTAGTTCTGAGTTTGTTTTATTTTGTATTTATTTATTGCAGATCAGTGTTACCTGAGGCCAAAACATGATCTGTCATAGATCCCTGTTCACTGCAGGAGGAAGTGTTGATGAGCAGAAGCACAAAAAATGACCCACATTAGCTCTAAACAGGTTTACAGTTATTGTTTATTGATATTTAAYTTGGGACTGTGTAGCACTTTCATTGACCTGGAGTTAAACTACTAAGTATTGCCATCTGCTAAAGGTTGAAAGGAGGGCAAAAATGTTTTTGACCAATGTGTCTTTCAGCAAAATATCTCATGAACCAGTGGATGAATTATAATGAATCAGTGTAGTCACTGGATGTACAGCAACAGCTGCTTCATTGTTGGAATCAATACAATTCAAGATGGCTGCCACAGCCATCAACCTGAGCCAACACAAAAGTGTCTATAACTCAGTCAGTTTTACAAATTTTGAGCCAAAATTTCAGAATTTATATTTTYATTATTCCCTAAAATCCTCTAAAGTAAAACAATATTAAAGACCAATACTAAAATACATTAAAGTCCTAGTTAAATTGCATAACAAACTATTTTTATATGAAAATACTTGTGGCAAAAATAAACATTTATGTGTGTTTTAAACAATAGACWATGGCTGTAAAAATAGAACATTTTATCTTCTGTTTTAACATTATAGTGATATTAACAGATTGAAATATTTTAGGCTATTATAAAAACATATGTAACAGTAAGAATAGTATAAATATCACCTAACTTGTCCTTTAAAGAAACAGTCTTRTGTGCCTGCAGCCTTTTACGATTGAAATACTTGGTTCCCCACAGTATAAGTCAAAATTGATCTGATCTGCAGATGTTTATAGTAACAAAGTACATTTACTATGTTACATTACTTAAGCCTGTTCTTTTTGAGGATTTTTAATTTTACCAAGTATTTTTAATCGTAACTTTGACTCTTATTTTGTTACATTCAAAACCTAATAATGATAATTTTATATCTTTACTTTAAAATGTAACACCTATAAGACTAGAATGAAAGGAGTGGTTTCTGTTAAATTTACTTAACCAAGTTTTATCAACTGGTTCTACCAAGCCTAGTTGAGAAAATACTGCATAAAGCAATCTGCATATTTTCTTTAAAATAAATTATTTTAATWGCTCAGTTTGCTCAACTTGGTTTAGTGGAACCACACTCAAAAAATTAAATGTTGGATTTACTTCACCATGTTATGTCAACATACTCATGTTCTTTGGTTAAAAAACAGGTATATTGCTTTGAATTTACTCAACTCAGTTAAGTGGAACCAGTTGACATAACATGGTCAAGTAAATCCAACGTTTGGTTAAGTAAATTCAACCCTTCRTTTCTTAGTTTGCTTTCTTTTTACAGTCATTTTCTGTGGAGGTATTTTTATTCTTACTTAATTTTTTTTCACGTCCTTTTTCCCTCAGCTGATCTGGGATCTGATTTAAGAACACTTTGGTTCTGCTCCCATGGGTTTAGCTAAATCAAATCGAGCCATCAGACATAAAAAAAACGGTTTGTTAAGGTCACTCTGGCAGAATCATCATGCAGCAGAAAGGTGTTTRTCTGATTTTATKAWTGATTTTTGACCATCTTTTACAGGYTATGGCTGTAACTGTTCCTCACGCTAGACTATCTTCAAAAAGAAAATCTTGTTGTTTTCTACACAGCTTAATGGATACAAATTAAACTCAACACATGTTTAAAGGTAAACAAAACTAAAAGACCTTAAATTTCTTCCCCTGCTGCCTTTGTTTCAATATGGTTGCCACAGCCATTTCTCACTAGATGTGCCCAAGCTTGAAATACATGCTGAGGATGATCAGTTACTACTAMTGAACACAAATTTGACTGATTTTTAGTAAGTTGAAACATTAAAAAAAATAGCACACAGTAAAATCCCATAAAATAGTCTTTTTTTTCTGGTCAGTTGGCTGTGGCGGCCATCTTGAATTAAGCTGGTTTCAAAAATGAATCATTGCTTGATGTACTGTATATCCAATTATAAAATCCTAAAAACTTWATAAAAATCTGCCAAGTGGTTCATAAGATATTTCACTAACAAAGGTGACTCCAAATAGTCAAAGCTAAATACTGAATTTATACAAAGATCTTGTGTGATATGTTAGCACTGAAAATATATGCTGAAGAATATTCTCAGCTACTACCACATCAAATTTTAGCTCAATAGCTGTAACATTAACTAAGTTAAAGCAATTTTTGTGCTTTTAACATCGGTTGGCTGTGGCAGCCACCTGGAATCAAGTCCACTCCAAAAGTTAATCAGTTTTAGATGAATATCCAAATATTACTTTATGAGAGTYTGACTAAAATCCATCCAGTGGTTTGAGATATTTTGCTAACAGAGACACACCCAAACACGCACACAGAGGTGAGCTAAAACATTATCGYCTGTTAGCAGCGGGTTGTAATGAAGGAGAATCAGCATGTCAGTCTGAGCTCTCACCTCGTGTGGAGGAAGTGTGAGGAGACATCAGGAGGAGCAGGGGGGCATGAAGGAGACGTGTGCATCATGGACAGAATGTGTCACTTCTTTGCTTTTTCGACGTAGAGTGTGAACTGTGCTAAGTCTGAACAACACATGTTGATGACACGCTCGCAGGCGACGGTCAGGGTGCGAAACATGAGTCCAACATGGGTGTGTGAGGACACACATGAAGGTTTACACATGTGACGTGTCACCCACATGTACAGCAATTTATCTAAAGATCTGGAGTTTTGTTTTACTTCTGTTTAATGTGGTGGAAAAAAAGCAAGAAATGTCTGTTAGCAAAAGGTATTTTGAATCACGGAATTGATTTTGTTAAAACTTTTACAAAATAGTCATGGTACATCTACAGCTCATCAAGGT
>NW_013952540.1:1114194-1116113 GCF_001266775.1 Austrofundulus limnaeus
ACACAGACACACACACACACACACACACACACACACACAGACACACACACACACAGACACACACACACACACATTCTCTCTACGTGGGGAGTGTGGATACGGTGCTCTCCTCTCTGGCCAGAGGCTGGTAAATAATGGATGTGTTGGTGGAAGCGCAGGCAGTTTGAAATGTAAATGTGACGGATGGAGAGTAGTGTGTATACGTGCGTGGATGGAGTATGTGTGTGTAGGTGTGTGTGTGTGATTCTGTCACTTGAGGCTGGGGATGTGTCTCGAATGGTGATGGGCCATCCTCACTGAAGAAACAGRAAGTGCAGGGCAGAAGTGTGCGAGTTCTTAAAAAGAGCAAAGAGTAGTGAATGCACTGGTAAAACGTGCGAGGAGGAGACGACGAGTCGAGTGTGACGAGAGAAAGAGGCTAATTAGTCTTGCTTTGACCCAGAAATGTTGAAGTATACAGTGAGAGAAGTGAACTGATTCACTTTTGACGTAAACAATTTAAACCAAAGTGAGACCAGTTGGGAATAAAAATGACTGTGATACTGACAAAAATAATTCATTAAAAATATATACATGTGAAAATATAAAGAGAAACTGATTTCGGTAAAACACTGTAAAGATGATGAAATACTAAAATTAGCTGAAAAATCTGAGTTGAAGCTAAAAGGTGTAAAAGATTAGCTAAAACAAGCAAAGGCTTGCTAAAAGCTATATGTAATAAATGACTAGCTAAAACCTCAAAGTAAATAATTAAAGCAGCTGTGTTTGATCTGAAGTAAGAAAAGACTATAGCTGAATATAACAAAAATAAAAAATAGAAACTAAAAGTGACAAAAGGCTAGTTAAAAGCTCAAAGCAGCAAAGCTTTAGCCAATGATTAAAGAAGCAAAAGTCAAATTCAAAAGCTAACAGCAGAAAGCTAGGCAAAAGTAGCAAAAATTAGTTAAAAGTAGCAAAGGACTAGACAAAATATCCATCCATCCTTCCATCTATTATCTTCCACGTTATCCAAAGTCGGGTCACTGGTGCAGCAACTTGAACAAGGAAGCCCAGACCTTACTTTCCCCAGCCACCTCTTCCAGCTCTTCTGGGAGGACTCCAAGGCGTTCCCAGGCCAGCCGAGAGACAGTCTCTCCAGCGTGTCCTGGGTCTTCCTCGGGGTCTCCTCCCAGTTGGCCTGAAGCAGCTCCCTAGGGAGGTGTCCAGGAAGCATCCTTACAAGATGCCCAAACCACCTCAACTGGCTCCTCTTGATGTGGAGGAGCAGCAGCTCTACTCTGAGTCTCTCCTGGATAACTGAACTTCTTATCCTAAATCTAAGGGACAGTCTAGCTACCCTGCAGAGAAAACTCATTTTGGCCGCTTGTATCCGGGATCTCGTTCTTTTGGCCACTACCCAAAGTTCATATTTTTTTAATTGTTAAAAAAGCTAAATGCTACCTTACAGCCAGTGGCAATTTTAGCCATTATTTAGGGGTGCTCAAGCATTTCAAACTTGAACTCAACACCCTTGAACATACAGAAACTATCATTACTATTTTGTAGGAATTTTTGTTCTCAAACTTTGGATTCACCACAAAATTGGAAACATTTGAAACTAGAAGCACTCATTGAGCGCACACCTCCACCAGTCATGGAGTAACATGTATCAGGTGTGGCTAACACTCAAAAATGGATGGACCATGGACTACTTCACCAACAGACCACAGTATGTGAGGCTCAACGACTGTGTGTCTGATGTGGTAGTCTGCAGTACGGGTGCACCACAGGGCACGGTCCTCTCACCCTTTCTGTTCAGTCAGTACACATCAGACTTCAGGTACAACTCGGACCATTGCACCTTCAGAAGTTCTTGGATGACATGGCCATCATTGGATGCATATCAGACGGGAATGATGAGGAATACAGGGGGGTCATCA
>NW_013952540.1:1117598-1121663 GCF_001266775.1 Austrofundulus limnaeus
TCTTGTCTTATCTTATCTTATCTTATCTTATCTTATCTTATCTTAAATACGAGTTTTCCCCGGTCTTGAATGCATCACTGTTGAGCCGTAGCTGTGCTCTCCTGCAGCCGCTCCGCTCAGCAAGAGCTTCCACTGAGTGAAGGAACAGGTGTATGGACTGTTTGTGAGGAGTTTAGAAATGAAATGAGACAAAGAGTAAAAGCTGGAGAGAACATTAGAAAGAAACCACAATTTTCTGTGGAGGAATGTTGTACTTCTTCATGTAGCTGATGGTGGGTTTTGCTATAGTCATTCTTAGCAATTCATGTTAATTGCAAAAACCTTTACAGTAGACCTACTAGCCTATGACTTGAGTTTTAATAGATATTTTACATGATGATCATATTGCTTTAGCTGGGCTAGGCCATTTATAATTTATAATATCTAGCTAGATTTTCACTCAAAGTTAGGCTACACTAAGTTTCTTAAACTGTGGCTAGAAAGGACAGTTACTTTGTCTACTTTATGCCCACTTTACTCCATATTGGACTGTTTATTTGCCTTTATATGGAAAGATGCATCGTACTGTAACTATGGGCCTACCTCATGAATAGCTAACAGAAACAGCAAAATCTTGACACATAKTGTTTGCTTTGCCATAAATGAACATGTGTTTATTAGGAGAAAAGGCCCACAGCCACGCTTATGTTAAAAAATAAGGACAATGCAATTCCTATGTGTGATTTTCAGATAAAGTTCAAGGTAAAGGATTGTCACCATTCCTTCAGAAGATACTGATTTTATGTTGTTTTATTAATCCTATAAATTTAGTAAAATGCTTTTCAAATGGCTGGAAAGTGCAGAGTTTTGAGCAGATTTTAAAAAAAAAAATCCAAGAGGGCATGCCCATGGACTCACCCTAGGACTGCTTCACTCCACAGCTGCTTGTTCACATGAATACTGTATATGTCTCTCATTGATGTTAGCAGATGTTGCCAGGTATGTAGGCTTCTGATTTCAGAAGATCAGATACATACATACCTGGCATCAATTTGGCTAAGGTTGCACCTTCTGTGGGCTAAGCACCCTCTGAGGTCCTAGAATCGTTCCTGCTAATAGCTAAAAGTGGCAAAAGGCTTGTTAAAARCCTAAAGTAGCAAACACTTAGCAACATACACTTAGACAATAATAAAGTAGTAAAGGTAATTAAAAAGCAAAGAGTCCAAAAGGCTAGGCAAAAGTAGAAAAAGYTTGTTAAAACAGCAAAAGACTAGCCAAAATAACAAAACATTAGATAAAAGAAGCAAAATGTTGCCTAAAAGCTAAACATGGCAAAAGCTCAAAGTAGCAAACACTCGTTAAAGCAACAAAGCCTCAACTAATATTAAAAATTAATTAAATTTAAATTTAAAAAATGGATCAAAGTTTGCATAATAGATTGCAATAAAACGGAAAAAAAGGAAAACAACCAAGTATATGCTGAGTTAGCATGTTATGGTCCAACACCGCCAAACTGAGCTTGAGCTTCCTTTAAATGCACACAAAATTCTTTATTTTGCTCCGACAACATGGTTTGCACTGTGCTGTAATGTGAGCAGGAGCTTTGCATCAGGGACGATAATCTGCTTCATGAGATGCACATTTGTTTTATGGCAGGAAGCTCTGTTTCCTCGACTTTTTATCATCTGTCACTCTTCTCTTTTAAGTAAACTAACTTTGGGAAAGCTTTTATTCGTTGTCAGTGTTTGTTGGAGCAGATTATGACAAATGCTGCTGTTCTGAATTGGTTCTACTGGTACAGGGGTTTTGTTTCATTTTGTCTCGCTGTCCTCTTGTTTTTTCTTTGTTGTTTTTTTTTTCGTTACTTTTTTCCACATATTGCATCACAGGATCTGTTGGTCCCTGATGAGTTGTTGAGCTTGTGTAAAAATAACATCTCTGATACATCAGTGTTTTTTTTCAAAGCATACAGTTTAAATTGTGTTTGCTGTAATAGCGTGATGGATGCAAAMGGACGAGGTGGGGAAATTCATGAAGATTGGAGCGTGGGGAGGAGAGGATGGGCTGACAAAAGGAAAACGGATGGAGAGAAACTGGCATCTGCTGCCCTCCCAACCCCCGCCGTCACCGCTGTCACCAGCAGCTCCCATCGGTGCGCGGCTCGTGTATGTGTGGAGATAAGACGGAGGACAGGGCCCAGATGGTCTGAGGGGAGAGTGACAAGTGGCTGTGGGGGGGGGGTTCAGACAGCCGGGGCCCTCTGCTGCCCTGCTGGCACACACACAAACACACACCTCCGTCTCTTTGTARGACCTCCACCTCCTGGCGACCCCTCCATCACCCGGCGCTGCATCTGTTAGTGGTCAGATCATATCCAGGTCCCACAGGAACAAGAGGCACTCTTACAAACAATTGGGGTGTTTATTTTGGTGCAGTTTTGTGTCTTGACACTTATCAACCAAGAAAACAATGGGCCTCATGCAAGGCATCTGAATAAATGAAAATGATTTAACACAGTTGTTTATCCTTTTAGCAGCTCTTTTTATCCCACAGCTGACCTGCTAAAAATGACAGATTTTCTTTTCTGGATCTCTGACAGACGGACTTCAATCTCTGAACTCGTAAAGTTTTTCTTTTTAGTTTTCGCTGTCATTTTAATGAATGGACACTTCCTTGTATCTGAGGCAGGAAACATAKCCTTAYATGGTGTTTTTGGGGTGGTAATTATGCTAATCTCCTCTCACGTGCACGAGCAGCTGGATACGAACAGGTGTAATTTACGCAGCTCATTTACACACTTTTCCTGAAGATAGAAGAGTTTGTTGAATCTGACGTGACATGTTCGTACGAACCCTTTGTACGAAAAAAGTAAGAGAAATTTAGGATAAGAATATGAACATGTTCTTGCATGAGGCCCATTGATCAATTATTTTAAGAAAAATTAGATTTTAAGACCCCACAAAGCAGATACGTCTTTAACTACTTTAATGGCTTTCACCAAATATGGAAATACTTTTAATGGTGTATCCAAACAGTGTAACTCAGCCACATTTACAGATATTGAACTAAGACTGAGTGTGGCTGTAGTTGAGAGCAATCCTCAACACAATCTTTGAGTTCTAACACAACTCACATGGGGTCACGCACAACATCACTGACATTGATTTAATGTCCTAATATGAGAGGTGGAACCAGACCACACTTTTGCGTTCCCTTTTACCTCCCTGGTTGCACAAATTTGGCCCCCACTCCACCCCCAACTAGCCGTTTGCCAACCTAAACAGCAGGTTGATGGCAAATAGGTTGACCTATTAGTTTGTATCACACGACTTACTGTRAGTGTGACACTGTGGAGATGCATGAGGCTCTGGAACCTGAGTGTGGTGCTCGACCGGGAGGTTGGGCTGAGGCAGTCCATCATGAGCAGACTAAACTGGATCTGTGTGTCTAGTCTGTGCAAAAGTTCTTCTGCCGMAAGCTTAAAAAACTGTTGACTGCATGGTGTGCACAGGTGTTTTCACATCTGTTTTCACAATGGTTTTAGATCCAACTGCTCAACGTCTTATTTAAGAGGTAAATTATCCAAATCAATTGCAGTATTATATGAGGCTAAAGAAATATTTAATGGTCACACACTGCTTATATTATATAATGCCATTATTTTACCTCACTTGATTTATTGTATAGAGATTTGGGGAAAGTGTGTAAAATATTTATAAGACCCATTTTTATTATGCAAAAACGAGCTGTGAGAATTGTAGCAAGGAAAGACTATTATCACCATTCAAATATTTTGTTTAGTCAGTTGGGGCTTTTAAAGTTTGATGAGTTAGTCGACTGTAGGATTTTGTCATGTATAAAGCTCATAAGAATGTACTGCCCGTTAACATACAATCACTTTTTTGTAAAAGAGATAGCATATATAATTTGAAAGGAATTGAAATGTTATCTTAAGGACAGATGCACTTCCTTCCAGGGAATCAGATTGTGGAATGATTTGGGAAATGTTTTCAAAAATGCCAATACGATTTGCTAGATTGATAAAATAAACTTTTTTGTTGTTAAAATATGAACAAAATGTAGATG
>NW_013952540.1:1122083-1124475 GCF_001266775.1 Austrofundulus limnaeus
GCTGGATATGGGCACCAGTGACCCACGCAACCCTGAAAAGGAATAAGCGTGTACAGAAAATGGATGGATGGATGGATGGATGGAGGATGGACCAACCTCTGTCTGAGAGTCTTGTTTAAAATGAACCGGATGTTGGGTTCTGAGAAAATTCTTCTGAGTTTCTCCAGGACACGCCTTCTTTTCTGTCTTCATGGGGACACGTTCGASCTGATGGTGTAGAGTTCTAATGGCAGRAAATTTCTATTTCRTTGGGWGATGAGCGTCAAACAAGGTTTATGTGGGTTTGTTTCCTGTAAACGTCAACRATGAGGCTTACGTCTCTTTCGATGTGCACCAAATAGTCCAAGAAAAAGGCAGCAACTGAGTTGATGTGTTTGGCAAAAGCTTGTACCCACCTTAGATTTTCACCCATGTTTCGTCTACGTATCCGATTAGGTACTATTTATGACTACTTGAGAAAACATCATTTCAAAAATGACCAGTCTATTCCTTTAAAACTAAACCATTRCATAAGTAGCCACTGTTAGTGTAGTTTAAGACATGGCATTGCTCTGTTAGGTTTATAGATGGGTTTGTCTCCTTGACCAATAAACACTTTTAAAACAGTCACATTTTTGTCCCTGTCTGTCCCACTTTTGTCTCCCCTCCGGTGCTTTACCTCATGTGTTTTACATGTGTGCTGACCGAGCAGTTGGAGAGGCCAGCAGAGGAATTGTCCCGACCAGTTCGAGTGTGTATTATCTGTCATTTCTGAGCCATGGGACTCAGTTTAATGGATAAAGCCTGCGGAAAAAGCTCAGACTGTTGCCCTCTTTATATCTTCATGGGTCGTACGTTCATCTTCCAAAACACCTTTAATGCTCTTTATCTCTCACCCCCCTCTTATTCTCACAGCAGAGTGGACGTACACACACTTTATTCTAACACGATTGTCCTTGATGATCCCGTGATGATTTTTTTTTCCTGAGGAATTTCCTGCTCGTCCTTTCCAAATCGAGAGGAAATGAAGGATGGGACTTTGGGCCTCTAGGCCACGACCCTTAGAGTCCTGCAGCAAGGCTCCCTGGGATTTGTAGGCGCCTTCGGACTCAAAGACGCTGGAGGGATGTCCCTCATCGGGAGCGTGTCTGTGAGATAGAGAGAAAAAAAGAGCAAAAGGAGTAAAAGTGATGAGAGAAGCTGAGTGTGAAGCGAGTGAAGGAAGGACGTGTGTGTGTGAACGAGTGCGTAGAAGTGTGTGTGTGAGAGAAAAGACAGAGTGGAAGGAGAGAAATTGTTGATGGGGAAAAAAGAGCAAGGGTTTGTATGTGTGTGAGGGACAGCTCGTCCTTCAGATCCCCCCCACCCCCCCGGGGGGTCTGTCTTCTCGGCGGCAGTTTTTACTGGCCCCGGCTGACGGCCATGAAATGGCACAAAATTTACAGCTCTGAAGCTGGTGGATCTAAAGGCTGAGAGGACACCGTCTCTCTTTTCTCACTTTGACTCCCTCCTCTCTTTTCTCAGTTTGGTCATCCTAATCTCATTTTTGTACATTTATCCTCTAATTCAACTCCTTTTTGGTGCTATTAAGAAAAAAACTCAGTGTTCAGTCTTTGGTTCAGTGCATCCTCAACCAAGCCCCACCTGCAAATAAATCACTTGTTCTACAAGCGTTTTTCATGTGCAAAATCAACCATAAACTGTAAATCACCACCTGAAATTTTAGAAAGGCAAAGTTAAACCGCCTGATGGTTCTAGGTCAGGGGTGTCAAACTCCAGTCCTCGAGGGCCGCTATCCTGCATGTTTTAGAGGTTTTCCAGCTCCAACACACCTGATTCAGTGATTGAATTAACTCTTCAAATTGGGCAGAAGCCTGTTAATCACCCAGCGATCAAAATCAGGTGTGTTGGAGCAAGAAAACCTCTAAAACATGCAGGATAGCGGCCCTCGAGGACAGGAGTTTGACACCCCTGTTCTAGGTAGAACAGTAAATGGAACCGTTTGATGACTACTTAGCTGGACTTTTAGATTAATTCATATTTCTCCAATTAGTTCCATTATTTTCTAACAGAGCAGTTCACTCTCAGACTGCAGGTTTACTTGTGGTTCCTCAAGTTTCTAAAAGTAGAATGGGACAAGCTCCTCTCTTGTAAAACCAACTTCCAGACTGCGACACTCTGTCTACTTTTAAGACTAGGTTGAAAACTTAGTTAGGGTTGGCTTCGGTTTCCTSCATGGTTTCTCCTGCAACCTGAACCAGACAACCCTGTTCAGTCTTTTTCTCATTTTCCTGTCATAACTTAACCTTTAACCTGCTAATTGAGGCCTGTATGATTTTATATTGATCTTTCTTTCTTTCTTTCTTTCTTTCTTTCTTTCTTTCTTTCTTTCTTTCTTTCTTTCTTTCTTTCT
>NW_013952540.1:1124917-1130262 GCF_001266775.1 Austrofundulus limnaeus
TAGTTTAAAAATTACAAAAACTAAAACATCCTACAGTATTTTTACAGTCTTTATTTTACAGTTAAAATATATGTTTATCAAATAAAGTCTAATGTCACAACTAATCATGGATCCCTTTAACACACACACATATTACGGACCCGCCTCACGAGGAAAGCCCTCCGCCTGGCGAGAGATGTTTCCCACCCACTGCACAGCTTCTTCAGCCTGCTGCCATCAGGGAGGAGACTGCAGAGTCTCCAGGCCAGGACCAGTAGACTGAGGGACAGCTCCATCCACCCGGCTATAACAATGCTCAACTCACTCCCTGCTCTCCCCACCCTGCCCGCAGCACACAMCACTCGAGCACACTAACCCTGCTCCGTTTGATACAGTACTGGACATTTTGCAAGTGCGTGACTTTTGCACATAAAGTACTACCGTCACACCCAACCCCCTCCCTCAACTCTGAGAACTGTATGGACACATCACTTTTACACTCATACGCATCCTTCACTTTACTTTTATCAGCATTAAGCTTCAATTATACTACAGTTGCAATATTCAACTTTTTCTTGTATAAAGATCTCTATTTTTGCACGACTGAGGTCCCCTCCATTTCCTGTTATTTTAGTGTTGATGTCACACATTCATCCTTATGTGTCCGTGTTGTATTATAATTTACTGTCACTTTTTTGTTTATTTACAATGTTATTGGATTGTGCAATTTCAGCTGTTTACTTGTTTATTGTTGTAACTGGGAAGGAGAGTAGCGCAATTTCAACTCTCTGTATGTTTTGCACATATGAAGCTTTGACAATTAAACTACTTGAATCTTGAATCTTGAATCTTGAATATGCTCAGGAAAATCTCTTGCTTCCATAGATGTGGTCATTGATGATGAGCAGTTATTTAAGAGGGTTTAGTTAGCAGCTCTTGGCTTTTACTTCCTCTCTTAAATCACATGGAAACAGCAAGGATGAATGTAGCTTTTCAAAAACAACCTCTCCATTTTGGCTACATTGTCATTCAAGAAGCCACGACATATTGGTCTGCTGTGTGTTTTTGTGCAGTTGAGGTTAAACTTAAAGGGACCTCTTTCTATGCTATTTCTCTATCCTATTAAAAGTTGTTTGTGACACATGAAAACGTAAGTACTCATAAATCTGTCTGTTTATTACATTTTTCACTTAAGCACATCGTCATTTTTTACTGACACCATGCACTCTGGGGATAATGATCATGATGATGATGGCATGCAGTTGAGACTAAAACAAAGTCCAGGCTAAAAAGCTATAAGTTATATTCTTTATTTGTTTCTGTGTTCTGCACAATAGGTTCAAATGACTACACATGATCAACGTGATGTGTAGCAACTTAGCTTTGGAGCTAACTCCATAGCTAACGCCATATATCACTCTATATATTAGTTTGGGAGTTGGTGCTATATACAGTATCTTAGCTTTAGATTTAACATATAAACATTAGTTCTAGTGTTGACACCATATTTAACAATTAGCTTTGGAGCTAACTCCATATATACATTACTCTGTAGCTAACGCCATATATCGCTCTACTGTATATATTAGTTTGGGAGTTAGCGCTGTGTCTTAGCTCTAGCAAAGCTCCAGTGTTAACACCATATTTGGTAATATTAGCTTTGGAGCTAACGAGTAAACTAATAGGCTAAAGTGGAGGTTCTCCTTCCAAGAAGCAGCTCTGTTGTCCATTTTCAGTTTCAGGCTGAGTCATTCCTACATTCTCCTCTCTGTCAACTCGCTCCGGTTTAAATTAAAGGTGCTGAACATCAGACACTGTTCAAAGTTAACATTCAAGTTGGATAGAACTGGCACCGGAGCAGCCAGTAAGTGTCATCATTTACCCAGAATGCTTGTCCAGAGGGAGTAAAGAGTGTGAAGACATCTGTGGGATAATATATTGTTTTAGTTTATAAAAAAAATAGCCTACAATATTTTTATAGTCTCATTTTTATAGTTGAAGTAAATGTTTAGGCCAGAGGTGCCCAAAGTGGGGCCCGTGGGCCAAATTTGGCCCACCAAGCCATTTGATTTGGCCCACCAGCAGTTATCCTGGTTACTAGATTGTAATCGCCTGTCTTATGTAGAAATACTATATTTGCACTTAGTCTTTTCAAACATTGGTCCAACTATAGGTACAAGGAGCTGTAGTCAGACAACTTATGGTGCTCAGTTTATCTTTGAATTATGTTAAGATTAAACTTAAAATACAAGTAACTTCAAGAGACATTTATATTAGATTTAAATCCATATATACAGTAGATATGCACACCTTATAAGACCACATATACTCAAATTTTAAATTATGAAAAGTCCCATGAACCTTTGCTGCCCGAGCATTCGTTGAATTTTCTCCATGTCCATGGGCTGAAAAACAAACAAACAAACAAGAAAATGTGGGCAAACCGCAGTGGCTGCTAGCTTACTCATAAAAAATACAACTTTACTTGAAATATTTGCATTTCGTGTATTTTATTATTGCATTTAGCCCACCACCCTCAGATTGATTTTAATTTTGGCCTTTTCAGGGAAAATGGTTTTGAATCTTGGCTCTCTCAGGGAAAATGTTTGTGCACCCCTGGTTTTAGGCAAAAGATGTATTTTTTATTAAATTGTAGTTTGTGAGTCCTAATTCTGAACAGTCCTATAAATACTGCTGAATTATCAGACTTCCAGACGACGTTCTAAACCTCTTCGTTCTCAGCCCCAATCTGCTCCTGACAATTCCTGGCACCTGGAACGAGAGCAGAGTGTCACCGCTGTGGGATTTCAGTAGAATGTCGTACTTCTAAAACACCACTGTATGTCACATTTTAGGAAGGCAGCGCAACACTTGCCCTGAGGGGATTTTGTAAGTAGCAACAAGTTAGAAGAAGAATTTTCTGTTTCTGAAAACCCAACCACAAAYACGCAGCTTATCAAAGAAGGGAAAAAAGGCACGAGTGACACAATCCTAATATCGATTTAAGATTTATTTCTTGTTTTGAACGGATATATTTAAACAGGTAAATATTTGACTTTTTTAAATATACAACCTAGATTCTGTAGCTACACTTACAAGAAATGATCAAAATCACAAACATTAAGCTACACAATGATCAACTTGAGTGTTCAATTTGATTTATTTAACCTTGAATTAAAAAGTGATTTTTTTATGTTGATGGGTAAATTTATGATAATGACTGTGATTAGGTGATAATATTTTTACCTCTGTGTGAGTTTGTGTGTATTATTTACAATTATCTTAGCAGTTAACAGTGGACTACTTTTGAAGCCATACCTATTCAAGGTGGCTGAAGTAACTAAGTTGTCTCAGAAAAGATTAAAAAATGGCTTTAATTCAGCCACTTTTACAGATATTGTTTATCTGAGAGTTATCCCCAACTCAGACCAAGCTTTGGCTGTTGTTATCAGACCAATTTGTCTGTCAGCAAACATCTCATAAACCACTGGATAGATTTAAAGGGCCAATATTATGTGTTTCTCAGGCATATATTTAAATACTATACCATAATAAAGTATCTATGTCACCTTTAGCTGTCATTAAAATGCTGTTTTTATGTTTAAATAGAAAATAAACTTATCTTCTCATCACTTTCTCTTCTAAACACCTTGAAATTGGCCTCTGTCTCTTTAAGAACCACCTTCCGCTTGTGTCTCGCCCATTTCTGTGTGTGTGGGTGTGTGTGTGTGTGTGTGTCAGTGTAGTCAGCTTCTACATGTCGTTTGAGCTCTCCTGAGTGAGAGAAGTGTGACAAACAGCTCAACAGGCTTTGGCATGCCAGCTGTCCAGAGGGGACACACATACACTGCAGGGATGTCTCTCACTCACACACACACACACACACACACACACACACACGCACGCACGCACGCACACACACACACACACACACACACCCACACACACACTGGCAAGTCCATTCACATGTGAGCATAGCACTGGTTGCATCGTGCTTCAGCTCACAGACACACACACACATGTCCAGCATGGAAGAAGTGCACAATAAAACACACTGCTACAGCCAAGCGTGGTGCGGTGGTCTTTAGTAACGCCACTGGTCCTGGGGGCAGAGCATCCGAACGGTGCCAACGGCCACACAACATCAGAGCCTCGGCGCCCTGCCTTCCCACAATCCCCTTCTCCGCAGGCAGCCGTCCCACTGTAGGGACAGGAGAAAAAACAGGCTTTTCTGTCCGCGCTTCATCATCTGAGAGCTTCAAGGAGACAACAGGAAGCTGAATGGTCGCCTGGTTGCCATTCTGATCAACAGTTATTAGAATCTGCTCATTTGTAGCTTTTCTTTCAAATTTAATTTCAAACAGCATTTAGCTTCAATTTAGGAACTAAGCGTGACGTTACTCCACCTTTGTTTGAGCTTATCTTTAGGTGTAAAATGAAATATTTTTGCACAAATACGAGCTGAGACCATGCAGTTTCCTGCCTGTTTTGACCTTTATCACCTGTCTTTGTGCCTGTAAGTCAAAACAAGATGAGCTTTATTTGTCACATTCACAATCATACATAGTATAATATGCAGTGAAATGTGTGGTTATACCTGCATTCAAAGATCAGCAAATAGGAAACACAGGGAATTAAAGGAAAGGTAAAAGGAAAATAACACAGACTCATAACCTAATAAATACAAAGTGAATAAATACAGTACAGTGAAGCCCCTGCAAAATCACCCTCCACAGTTTGCAGACTCAGTCTTTGGGGGATTTTTTTCATACAACTCCTGGTAGTTCTCAGTATTCCCTGTGATTTCAAAGGAACTGAAAATACTGTCAAGTAAGGAATGTACCTTTTTTCTCTCTCGTGCTTTTTTGTCAGTTTTTATTAGTTCAAATTATTAAGAACAACATAATTTGCTAAGTTTGAAACAAACATTAACATAATTTCATTTCCAAAAATAAAAAATACAGTACTCAATACTCACTCAGTGTTCAATCAAACTTTGTTAAAGGAATGAACAATCTTGATGCTAACATAAAAACTTCCACAATAATTTATTCATTTAAAAAGATCACTAAGTTAAATTTATTAGGAAAGTATGATTATACTGTATGTTTTGTCACTGTCATAATTTTGTTTTTATGAAAAATATAACATGTCCAGTTTCTCCAATATGTCTAAAGTTGTTTATTTTACCATTTTTTATTGTAAACACCAGGGAGGGATTAGCCCTACTGGCCCACTTCTACAAGTCGTCCCTGCTAAGAATGTTACCTCGCAAAAAATCAGGGATTCACTGTACCAAAAATCAGATCTGTTATTTCTGTTTTTTTTTTCTTAATGCTCAGAGTGGAGCAGGTGGATATGATATG
>NW_013952540.1:1131214-1133506 GCF_001266775.1 Austrofundulus limnaeus
AAACAACATAAAATTAAAAAATTAAAAAATTAAAAACAACAACATAAAAACATAAACTCTCCTAAAGTAATCATTGGACAGACTACTGCTGAATAAAATGGCTGCCTCGACTATTGGACGTAATAAAACAAACAAAAAGTCAAAAGTCTTGGTGAAAGATTCAGAGTTACAAGTGGATGTGGTAGTTGCTGAGAGTCATTCCCAACACATTCTCTGAGCGCTAACAGGTCATGTGAAATTCTGTATAATCTCAGGCTAATCTGAAAGCTGAAAATAGCATGAGGCTAGCTAAAATCTATTAACATCAAAATTTTCACTTTTTCCCTGAAGGAATATTCCCAAGGGATCAATAAAATTCTCTTTAATCTGAACCAATCTAAAAGACTGGCTAAATGTGGCTTTTTGTTGCTTTTAGCTAATGCATCAATGTGAAAAGTAGTATAGGAACATAAAAAATAGAGCCTGTACACTAAAGCACATTTTCAACACAACTGTGTAATTGAAGGGATTGTTTTTCTACAGGGGAAATATTTGTAAATAAAGTTACAAAAGTCTAAAGTTATACCACCTGTCTCCTAAATAAGCTGAACCATTTAATGTATAAATGGTTGCATTATAACAAAATGTGCAGAAGTTAGATTGTAAAAGACGGACTGAAAAAATAAAAAATAAGAAGATGTGAACTCTAAATCAGCAGCCGTGCAGATCGAAATGGTCCATTTCTGAATTATTTATAAAGTTTAGTTTATTCTTTGAGTTTTGATACTTTTTATTTTTTTGAAGATCCATAAATCAGAGCTGATTCGCCCAAAAATATCAAAACGATCAGGTTGACTGGAACAAAAATGTGTATATTAAAAGGAGAGATGGCCAAAAATATATTAAAAAAATGTCTCTGTTAAAACAAAAACACAAAAAAGAGGTCAATGAATCAGTAAAAACTTTTGTAGGCACAACTATCAAAATCTTACTTCTGTCCTAAAACAGGACTCTGTAAAGGATACTGACGTAAAATACAACAAAAAAAGCAAATAGGTGAAATCATCAATGACCTCTTTTGCCAAATCAGTCAGTTTTATGTTCTAGCAGCGTGTTTTGAGACAGGTGCTTGTGTGTTGGGTTGGCTGTTGCAGAGCCTTAATGAGGGACGCTGTAAAAAAAAGAAAAGAAAAATCCAAACAAAGATAGGGAGAAACTGAGCCAAAGATGTGATGATTTTAGAGGGGAGGAAGAGGAAGAGAGGAGTCTGGCTGTGCGCTCAAAGACAAGAGAACAAACCCCTCAAAGTCATTCAGCTAATCCATCTGGACAACACTGAAGCCTCATCATATCGACCCCTCCCTAAGCTGCACACATTTCACTCCTCTCCTGACAGGCCCTCGCCTCCTCCTCCTCCTCCAGCAGCAGCAGCTCCTCTGAAGGAGGGAGGGATGAAACGAGGAGGAGACTGAGAGGGAAGGTCAGGCAGGGTAAAGACGGGAAGAACAGCTGATGTTCACCCGCCGGCGTGGACTGGCCTCACCACCACCTGACTACAACAATAACTGGGAACCTCCCACAGCTGATGGCTTCACTAACTGACCACCCACGGCTCACGTTTTCACCTCAGACTGGAAAAACACGGAGAATCCTCTTTAAATAAAAACCTTAACCTCCAGTCAGTGCAGTTTTTTTAAATGAAAGACGACAGCGCTCCAACTGCTCTCACCCATCCACACGTAGAACTAGAGACACGGCTAGAAACAGGAAGTTGAAGCCATAAAGGACGAATGCACCCTAATGATTGGCTGCTTTATCATTTTTTAGGTCTGYGAGATTATGGGGTATCATGATAGCTTTTCRGGCTTGCTCAGGTTCATTAGCTGWAGCAGCCATCTTGRATCARGTTGACTAAGTAAATAAGAATAAATAAAATGCCGTCCAAATGCCTGCCTGAAAAGACGAGTCTTCAGCTGTTTTTAAATCAATCTGATCAGTAAACATCAGGATATAAACCCTGAATCTCCTTATTGGAAGTTAAAGCGCTCAGTTTACAGCTATCTCCTATCAAACAAGAACAAGAACATTTTTGCTGTRTGGTTCAAAGGACAGATTGTTATAAAATGTCACCCTTCATGCTTTTAATGTTGGGTTTATTATAAGTTGAAAAGAAACTCAAGTGTCCAACAATCTGACAGAGCCTGCTGTCCTGTATAAGAACACAAATAAGAACCTCTATTTTTGTCATAAAGCTGGAGAAATCCTTACGACAACCAGGCCTTAACACATTTCAAGCACAAATTATATATATAT
>NW_013952540.1:1134874-1136020 GCF_001266775.1 Austrofundulus limnaeus
GTATGAATACTTTTGCAAACCACTGTATATGCTGCTGAAACTGATTTGGAAAACTAAAACAAACAGAACACAAGCTAAAGGTAGCAAAATGCTAGCTGAAAATTATAGTTAAACAGCAGCCAGAAGCAGAAAGAGGTTAATTAATAGCTAAAAATGGTCATCTTGTAGCTAAAAGCAGATAAGGTTGCATACATGTCAAGTTGGAGCAATCGCACAGATTTTTTTTCATGTTTTACGGATTTTTCAAAAGCTTAGTTTCTAATTATTTTAATATTAAATATCCACTTCCAACCAAATCTGCTGCTAGAAATAAGTTCTTCCGTCCTCATTTCCTTCTAATATTGCACCTAACAGTCCGCCTGGAGCCACCCCACCCACCCACCTTGTGTGTGGTTGATATATTTACCTCCGCCAAGGGAGGACGTAATGTTTTCGGTTGTGTCTGTCTGTCTGTCTGTCATTCTGTCTGTGGACAAATTTTCTCAAAAACCTGTGGACGGATTATCATGAAACTTTTACCACAAGTGGGTATTGGCCAAAGGAACACACCTTTAGATTTTGGTGATGTTTCGAATCACAATGTGGATATGGGAATTTTTTTTAAATTCAAGCGAATCAGCCAGGCCACGCAAAGTGTCATTAGGCCTAAATCAGATGCATGTCTGTAGGAAACAGGAAGTGAAACTCTCAGGGACTACACCTCCCAGTATGTCTACTATCAAGAAAAGTTGTTATTATTCTGTTATTCTAGTATTGGTGATGTTACACGCTGTCTGGAGATGTAGGGAAAGAAATGTGATTCTCTGCATTACAGGAATAACTGAGAAGATGCTGACAGTGTGGGGAGGGTCCTGCTGCAAACCAGTCGAAGCAGGAACAGCTGATCAACCGTGTGAGGTACCCCCTCCACATAAAGGGCTCGACACACGGGCAGCGACAAACTACAGCGATTAACAGCTGTCATCGCAGCCAGGGTGAAACCCGACACACGGGACACGATAGCGATTGCAGCGTTGCGAATCGCGCTCTCAGATCGCTTGTCTTCACTAATTTTGATTGGTTCTTGACTCTGAAGGGGGGGGGGTGCATTACGGACGTGTAAACTAAACAAATCTTGCGATGCTAATGATATTGAAAAACAAACAC
>NW_013952540.1:1136798-1142281 GCF_001266775.1 Austrofundulus limnaeus
CGTTCAGACTGTCATAAAAAAATCGGATATGAGTCAGATGGGGCAAAAAAATCGGATTTAGGTCGGATTTGCCTGCAGTGTGAACGTAGCCTCTGACTTTATTTTCCACATTGGACTCCACCGAGAAGAAATTCCATGCATACTGCCTGCTTAAATGTTTACTACGTCAGAACCTATTCGGCAAATGTGTTTCCATCTCTGCTTTTGCGCATTAACTCTTTTGCAGGATGGGGGAAATTGGCCTTGGCGGAGGTTTGCACTCTTTGAGTGCTTCTAGCTTTATTTATTTATTTATTTATTTATTTATTTATTTATTTATTTATGTGAAAATGACAGATTTTTGAGGCTCATGATATAGGTAAATATCCAAAGGGGTTGACATGTATGAGGTTGGCTTAAAACGAGAAATGGCTTGCTAAAAATAGAAAAAGGCTAGCTAAATGCTAATGTAGTAAAAGACTGGCTAAAATTTACAAGTAGCAAATGACTAAATAAAAGCAGCAAAGGGTTAGTTACAAGCTAAAAGTAGCAAAATACTGCGTGAATTGGTCAGCTAAAATCTCAGTAGCCAAAGGCTGAACAACAAAACTAATAGGATTAAGAAACAAACAAGGAGCCAGTATAATGAGCAAAATATCCCAAAATATGCAGATTCTAGTTTACAATAGAACATGTGAAAAACAATAAAAAAAGGAGGTTTCTGTCATCGTACATGGGGGTATAAAGGGAAACAATGCTGAATCAGCATTGGAGATGCACGTCTATCCAATAATTTGTGAGGGCTCAGTCATTCTGAACATGTACTCTGAGTGCTACATGTTCATCTTATGTCCAGTGGTTCATGAGTTATTTTGCTAACAGACACAGGCTAAAACACCTCAGTGCCCCCTTTCACCTTTTGTCATTGAGTATTAGAAGAAAAACGGGATATAGTCTAAAGAAAAATCAAACAACTCCTTTTTTTGTTCCCTCTCCTTGTACAACCTCTCTCTCTCCTGTGGTTGCTGCTTCCTTCCACCTCCCTGCCTGTCTCTCAGTGTGTGATTGATGTTGTGAGGTAGCATTAACACTTCTCATGCTGCTCATACATGAAGAGGAGGAGGAGGAGGAGGAGGTGGCGTAATGTACATGAACAATTGATTACCTTACTGCTGCTGGCTGATGACTTCTCTAAAGATGGTTCCTTGGGAATCGATAAGCACCGCTCTTTCTCTGTCACCTACAAACAGTCTGAWGCCCTCCACTCCTGAGCGGTGACAGGAGAGCTCATGCAGCAATTATGAAGGAAAGGTGCATTTGCATATGGAAAAATAATTAAAACAAACAAAGTGAAACTGGGACCCCCTGGAGAGAGGAGGAAGAGAGGGAGGAGGATGTGAATAATGCGGGCTCGGAGAGAGGTTTAATTGCTCCACGTCGAGGTTGCGCCATTTATCTTCGACTCAGCGGCTCGGCTGCCGTTTCCTTTGTCACCTTAGCACCAGACCAGAGTTTATGTGTGTAGGTGTTCTCGGGATTTCTGGTTTATCACGGCGGCCGCCCTGTGAACRTGTGCTTTTAGAGGACAGCGTGGAAAGATGACTCAGAGCTCACCAAAGTTAACCTCATCCTACTTCCCTTTTTGCTCACACACACTTTGTATCTCCCGATTATTGGTCTATAAMGAGCTGCTCCGTAAAAAGAGTCCAATTTTCAGAGAGGTGTTCTGCTCTTTTGCTGTCTGTCTCGTTCAGAAGCAGTCATTATGCTCCAGGACCTTCCACACTCCTCTCAAATGTGTGTGTGTGCGCGCACGCGGAAGCACAAAGTGTGTGTTTTGCCGATCTTTGTCTCGCCRAGCTTTTTGAGCAGACACCCCGCTGACGCCGCAGGGGTGCGAGTCGTCACGCATCGAGGCCCGTCCGCTACGTTAGCGCCGCGGCGGCTAAAAACTCCATTTTTCAGCCGAGTGTTTGAAGCCAGAGGATGAAAGAGCACACTCTCAACTCGCTTCGCTCTTTCTCTCCTCTGATGGACAACTCAGTGGCCGGCCACTTCTTTAATTAAAGGCACAGTCTGCTGTTTTTTCCCTTTTCTTTCCTTTTTTTCCCCTCCCCTTCACATGAAAGAGTATTGACCCTGATGGCGCTCTGGGCAGATAAGGACAATACAAGTGTTACTGGACTCACTGAGTCTTTCAAGGTGGAGTTTGTGTGTCTACTGTAGGAACAGATGTGTGTTTAACTGTAGTAAAAGGCAACATCTCGTCAAGCCTTTGCCTAAACCAGGGGTCTGCAACCTGCGGCTCCGGGGCCACATGYGGCTCTTTGGTCCCTCTGCAGTGGCTCTTTGAAAATGTGACCAAACATAACACAATCATTTTTTTGGTTTTTACGCTCACAACGGAAATTAATTTGTATGAAAATACGTGATTAATACTACTACTACTACTACTACTACAAAAAGTAAAACAGCAAGCCTGTTTTTACTTAAATAATACAATTTTTTTCTCTGGAATCCATTAGAATTACCATGAAAGAATTTGAAAACTACATAATAATAAGAATTAGAGAAATTTATAAACATACTTGAATAATTCAGTTGTACTAGTTTTTATGAAATTGGGTATAAACTACATACAATATTTTTCTTGTTTACATGATTATGGTCTTTTCATTTGTCCTGATGTGTAAAAATAATAACAAATAATCAAACTGACAATATTTTCTTTAGTTTTATAATGTCACCTCCACAGGCCATAAAGATTTCTGAAAAGGCCTTGAAAAGGCCCACGGACCAGCAGTTGATAATCRCAGTTTTTGCTTGTTTTGTGGCTCTGGACACATTTTATTAGTGAGCCAAGGAGCAGAAATGGCTCTTTGGATCGTAAAGGTTGCAGAGCCCTGGTCTAAACGAATCCTAAAGGAGAAAACCAGAATGACTCTGGTGCAAACCCTGCAGTTTAGTTTTCATTTTCAGACTTTTTTCACAGTAATTCGTTGTACATTTAGTTGATCCACTGAATGATGCTTGTAAAGGGGACATATCAYGCAAAATCCACTTTTTTAATCCCTTAAATACATTTTGTTGTGTACTTGGAGTCTATAGAAGTGCAGAAAAGTTAATTTTATTCTCTCTGCTATGTAGATTATGCTCTGTTTGGGTCATGTTTTTCAATCCGTTCAGTTTTATTTACTCTCTATTACGAATAATATTTTGAATAATAATGTTGCAGTTTTTGCTTCAAGAACTGCTAAAAAAGGAACAAGGACTTTTGACCTACCAATTTCACAACTCTGCAGTTCTGCAGGTTGATTCTCCTCTCACTCTGGGTCAGACTCTGTGACAAGGTTGGATGAACAAGTCTTCCCTTGTTGACCTCTTTTAATTAATCTGTAAAAAAAAATCTGTGCAGCTAGATAATCAAATCTCTGCTATCAAACAACAAAAATGGCCGGACGGGGTGGAGTGGACAATGATCATCGGGAGTGGCACCTGGAGGGGGCAGGGTGCAAAGTGCCTCAGAGACCATACCAAAGCAAGTTGGTCTCAGACGCACCTCAGAACAGGAGTGAAAGTGGGGCCTGTGGAGCTACAACAAGGAGGAATTCAGACCAAAGCTTAAAAGGATATGTCCACTTTAAACTAAACTACCATTCWAGGAAGCTGTAGCTTTCCTTGTCACATTTTTAAGCTTGTGTTGAGGATGACTTTCGGCAACTACCACTCCAAATTTCAGCTTAACGTTTGCAAAACTGACGAAATTGTAGCCATTTTTGTGTTTTCTGTGGTTGATAGTTCCACTGATTTAATATGTGGATGGATGAGACCACCCCTGGATATACAACACAATGTGTCAAGGTTTTAAGGTTAGTAATATGATCTTAGTTTTAAAATGATCGTATAAAAGGTGGCAGGTGATATGCATTCCTTTAAGGCAGGGGTGTCAAACTTTTTTTCACCAAGGGCCAAAACAGCATCAAGGTTGCCCTCAAAGAACCAGATGTAGTTAATGTTGATGTTTCGGGTTTAACTTCAGCTAAGCAGGATGTTCTTTGTCTCATTGCTATGGCTGAGCACCACTAAAAAACAATAAGGCATTTCCTGCGTAAAAACAGAATTTAAAAATGTTCTTTCATTAATACTCAAAAATACATGTACAACTGATTTAATGTGAAATAAATAACACTAATAAAGTCAAAGTAAGAGAGTTTTACTCACTGTTGAGTTGTGGGGAGTAGCCACCATCTTGAATTCTGAACTCTCCCACTTTCCGACAGGGAATTCCTACTGGAGGGGGCGTTCCAGTTTAAATTTTTGACTTGGAAGTGGGAATTTCCCACTTCCCACTTTCACTGTGCCAGCAAAAGTAGCCGGCTACTTTTGAACCCGGAGAACCTGTCATTTTGCAAGTAAAATCATCAACATTCAATATAGGAGATGTAGTTTATTGTTTGTGCTGGCTTTAAAGCAGCATACACTTACATATTTTAATACCTGAATATCATATACAGTATATGTGAGTATAATGCAAAGAAAAAAATCAGTACATTTTGATGGATTTCTAATGTACTACCATAATAAATTTAAATAAATTCTCATATATAACTGAAATATTACGTCACGCTGGCAAAACTTTTCTTTCTTGCTAAACGCAGTGATGAAACAAAGACATGGACGTYAGTCAGAGCTGAAAATTCCTGAGGTCTTTATGAAATTAAGGATAACATTATACAAGAGGATTTTAAAATCATTTTTAAGCTAAAAAAATTTATGGAACAAAACAGCCTTTAATTCACATTTCTTATATAATTTTTATTATTAACCTTTATTTAACCAGGAAAATTCCATAGAGATCAAAAGATCTGTTTTGAGAGGGAAGCTGGGTCTTCTAAACTTATGACATTTAAGTACCTTTTATTATGGCACCTCCAAAAACTGTGTTTTTAAATTAACATTTTTCTACACGAGGTGTTCAGTTTTAATTGGCCAAATGTAGAAAGAAAAAAAAGTGGTGAGGAAAATATAAAACGACAAGCCTCGGGTGTTATTTCAGCCTCTAAAACAGTCTCTGGAACAAAAGAAAAAGGTGTGCAACATTTTTTTTAAAGTTCAGGTATAAATATACCCCGTAAAATTAAATGATCCTGCTTTTCCTGCATGTACACTATCTTTGCATCCCCTTTCGTTTCTCAGCTCTACAACAAAGTGGCTGATTTAAGCTGGCGTTAAACCCTATACTTATAAGCGTGAGCTTGCATCTTTCTTTTTTTTTCAGATATTTGCCTGCATTAACATTCAGCCACAGCAGCCTGGTTCGCCCTCTGTAARGAACTCAACATCATCCGAGCTGGCTGTAGCTGCGGGCGAAAACAACAAGGCTTTAAAAACACGCTGTCGAAGAAGAAACGCTTTCAGTCTATCAGAGCTCATTCTAATCGTGTGCTTCCTGTTTTTGTTGCTTCGTGTGTGTGTGTGTGTGTGTGTGTGTGTGTGTGTGTGTG
>NW_013952540.1:1142876-1144637 GCF_001266775.1 Austrofundulus limnaeus
CATGTTCGTACGAACCCTTTGTACGAACAAAAGTAAGAGAAATTTAGGATAAAAATACGAACATGTTCTTGCATGAGGCCCATTGTTCCAAACTTGTTTTATTTTTCTGTATGGCAGCAGCAATCCATGAATATTAAAGTGTGTAACGAGTCATCAGTAACAGACATAGACAAATCGTTTGTACCTTTTTTGTTAAAGAATGCCCTCTCGAATGCCTTGATAGTCTTCAGATTTCATTGCACCCTGCACAGATTCAAGATACCTTGTGACAAATGCAGCAAAGCAGCACCAGGTTTTGCATCTTTGCATTAGCCCTTATGGTCCAATTTTAGCCGAATTTCAGGAATCCAAAGACCTATGGTTCTATTCAACCTGATTTGACGTCACCTGTTGTTGCCCATTGATTGGTTCACTAACCAGAGTGTCATGTCAAAAATTAGATTAACTTTACTCAAATCATTTGCAATGGATGTACCAATTTTTCACACAAGTTCAACTATACAACAACTGTAGCTACCAAGCAACAAGCTAACATTAGCCCTTCTGCCCTCTGTTGACTCTCATCATTAGTGTCATTCTGCTTGATGGTCCGGTATAGTCCTCTGTACATTTCCTTCAAGTTTGGTGTAGTCTTATTTTGTTTCACAAATAAAATTAAATAAGATTAGCGCATGTTTAATATTATGATCCCACCCACATTAAGGCAGCACTCTGCTCGAAGCAAACACAACCATAGCCAGGTTAGAATAACACCTGGCTGACAGTGTTCTTCTCTTTGTTTCTTTTTTTTTTTAGGTCTGTGATCAGAGAACTGGTGAGACCTGTTGCCAAAAAGCTTCAGTTTTGTCTCAACTGTCCAACAGACATTTTCCCAGAAGCTTTGAGGCATTTGAATATGCATATTAGCTAATTTCAGTTTAGCTTTTTATGCTTTAGTGTCCTCCTCGGTCACTTTCCATTAAGTCTACTTTGTCTCAAACAAAAACCAATGGTGCGATCTGACACTGATGAACCTTAGAGTTCACATTTAATCTCTTTAGAAGTTGAATTTGTATCGTCTGTCTCTTCAGTTTGTCGTTACTTTACTTACTACATTACTACATTTACTGAATAATTTGTACAGCGGTAATCGAAGGAGCATCGAGCTACTTGGAGATGGTCTTGTACCCTCTACTTTTAACAGACTGATCAGCAACTTTCTTTCTAAACTCATGGGACAACTCTCTCCTTATATTTCTGTGGTCCATGTACACACAATGATACCAAACAGCTCTGTGACTACCTTCTACCTTTTAAATAGGCAGACTGTGGTCCTAATTAGAGGGCACACAGGTCCCCATAGTCAACTGATGTTACATTTTTACTATCATTTTAGACCAGGCCAATCGTTTAAACACTTTAAACTGCACTCTTTAATGTAGTTCAGAAATGTTTTTTTGTGAGATTTAATTCGCTACAAACAGGTTACCAGCAATAAACAATAAAATTGCAATTATATAAATATTGTTTCTCACAGTCAGCAACTAAAAATATATTTTTTTCTATGAAAGAAACAACTTGTGTTTTACTCCAGTTTATAAACCTAACCATGTAATTTAAAGACCTCAACCTGACAAGGTAGTTGGTTAAATTGTAATTGAATTAATGGCTAAATGTTCAGAAAGGACATGAAAAACAGTGAGTGAAATAAGAATATCTGTGATATATTTCTGCTTCCTGTAAACAAATTAAAACACTAAAATCGCTAAGGATAGGAACAAT
>NW_013952540.1:1146382-1149231 GCF_001266775.1 Austrofundulus limnaeus
ATATATATATATATATATACACATATAATTTATTTTCCAACTGTAGTGTCCAGAGATAAACCAGGATAAACTTCAGGGAGTTGTTGCTCCCAGAAAATGAACAATCGTGTACACAACCTCTGGCAATTTTCTGTTTGAAGGGTTTAAAACAACGGGAGGCAGTGTGTTAATTAGTGAACCTCAGACGTGAAAGTTGTTACCTTTGGTCTGAGGCAGGAGAACTGATTAAGACCTGAGGCACTGTGAACTGARGAACACTCATATGTTGTTTTCTCTCGAGTCGTCACATAAAGATTCCTGGTCGAGAACCCTTTAGCTTAGTTTATTTTACATCTGATTACAGAGGTTTCAGCTGATATTTTTCATAGCAATAAACTAAAGATCGCATGTTGGTAGTGAAATCAATTAATTTTCATTTAGTTTGTGGTTCATATTGCAAAATTGACTTTTAACCTTTTCCTAAACCTGACCAATTACATTTATAGATAAAACCAACTAAGAACAAAAAGTTTATGAAAATTAAGAGTTATCACCAAGGTGTATTCTTATCAGAGACCTGGATAAAGTCCTCCATGCTTTTTTTATTTCTTCTTTGGACTTTTCTTTTTTTTTTTTTTTTTTTTTTTTTGGTTTAGAGAAATCATCTTTGCTTACAAACTCCAGAATGCAGCATCTTTTTTTAAGTGCGACTAAAAAACATGAACACCTAATATTAAACTTGTTTTCTCCCCAATGGCTTCCTGTCAGTTTCTGGTGTATCGACCAGATCCTCCTGGTTGTGCTGAGATCCAGTGAAAATATAAACTGCTTCTGCAGTTGCTGCTTCGAGTAGTTTACTACTGGAAATGACACAGTGGTCTGTAGATACATGTCAACCCCTTTGGACRTTAAAAAAAACAATAAATAACRTCAAATARCCATCTTCCAWCCTGTTCTGCTGCTAGAAATAAGTTRTCCCTTYGCCATTTCCTYCTGYTTTGYGCTACAGGTGCTGTCATCTCACAGTTCACCTGCACCTCAGCCCCTGTCTGTGACTAATACGSATTTTTTTTKTTGTGAAAATKACATATYTTTGAGGCTCATTRTACAGGTAAAAGTCCRAAGGGGTTGACATGTATGTACAGACCACTGTGTCATTTATATTTCTGCACAAGACTCATTGGTGGACTTTATGTAGTGATATTCAATACCACCATTTTCCTTTTGATTATAATACCAAGTAAAACTCTGTTATCGGTGATACTGACCCAATATTGATACTTTGTGTAAATACACCTGGTGTCTGGCAAATCTAATAAAAAGTGATATTTTTCAAATCATGACAGAGACAGAGTAATTTATTATTATATTAGTTCATTTGAAACTCATAATTGTAGTGATGTAGCATCCTCATTTACAAAAAAAGACCAAAACAAGTAAACACTTGGGAAAATCTCAAGGAGGATCACAAAAACATGAAGAGGACTGCACTGCTGATGAAAAACGTGAATTTACAGGAAGAATGAGTGTGAACATAAGAGCACAGTCAGAACAGGGAACAGGTGAGTGTGGGTGTGTCAGGATGAGAGAAACAGAAACAGAGACTGACTGATGAAAAAAGTGTCTGATGGCACAGAGAAACTCAGGGGAACTGATAGCAGTTAGTCAAGTAACTAAACTAAACAACAATATGGAAAAATATGGCTGAAGCTAAAGTGAAACTGCTAATATTTAGCATATTAGTGTTTAGTCCATGGGGTTCTTCACCTTTTYGACTTTGGGGCCCAACTTGTTAAATCTAAAGTGGCCCAAGGCCCATCGGACATTAACAGTGTACAGATCAATGTGATAATTGATCAAAATATTTGTTAAATTTATACTGTAACAAAATGAAATGCACTTACAGTTTAACAAGCATAAATCTTGTCAAATCATAAGACATGATTATGACAAACTTTTACCAACCTTTAACAAATGGTTGCTGGTGGTAATGAGGGAAACCTAAGCAATTTAGTGCACGCCAGCAGTGAGGGTCCAGATGCATACCCCCAGAAAATTTAGAAAAAATCTATTTGAAACAACAGTATGCATCTTCCATATTTGAAGTTCATTTTTCCGAATACTTAGGAGTGACAAAAACACAAAATTGTTATATATTTATTGAAAGGTAGAACTTACAACTAGTCTTTGAGATGAACTTGACCTGACATCATGGGCCTTACTTGAAATCTGTACTACTCTTATAYAGTTTGTGTTACACACTGAAAACAATGAGTTTGACTGCAATAAAACAGGCTAACCTGAGAAATCTAATGACACAGAAAAACAAAATCAGCTACAAAACAGAAAATATAACTTGCTCTGTAGTCTTTGGTCCAGCGGAGTCAGTCAGAGGAGGAAAAAAGACATGGATGTCAGGTGCATGTCTGTGAGCGGCTCATTGAAGCTGCTCACATTGTTAATTTAACAACCAGCTCCTGCTGTCAGACTGGACTGGACTGTTTTCAGCATCATGAAGCTCAGGCAGCCTTTGCTCCACCCACAGGTGTGTGTACATGTGTGTGTCCCGGTGAGGGCTGAAAAAAGCTGAGGTCTGTATGAAACTAGGGACAGCATTTTTTATTCATATCGCTAACTATTGCTGGAGATAGCCTAAGGTTCTTCTACATCTGAATGCACACTACCACTTGTAGTGGTGAGAGTGTAATGCAACAAAGTCAATTGAAATGAAATGTGATCCTGCAGTCCTCACAGTCCGCAGATGAAAAACTGATTTATTTTTTTTTCTTTTGAGGCCCTCAAGGACACGATTTTGGCCCAATTAATAAAGATAATAATAATAACTTTATTTGTATAGCACCTTTCTAAAC
>NW_013952540.1:1151661-1153243 GCF_001266775.1 Austrofundulus limnaeus
GAAGGACCAACCACATCCAACAGGATTAACTGTGGACACAAGAGGAAGCTGTCTGAAAGGATGTTATGGTCTAAAACCAGGTGTTTCAGTTTCATTGTCTAACCCCTGTACATCACGGTGCATTGCATGCTGGGTAATGGCCGCCCTAGTTCTATGATAAAGCTAAGAGGYGAAGCTACAGATGACAAACAGGAGAGCAGATGTGGGAGTGAGGAAAGGCAGTTAAAAATTRCAGCATRTGAAATCATGTTTCTGATKATTTAGTGCTTACCGGTATATTYAAACACTATTAACACTAAATCACAAATATTTGTATGCCTCAGATTAAAGCAAAAATGTTTATCTTTGTTTCAATTTTTTTAAACAAACTCAGGAAATCATCTGTGTGACTGAGTGAAGTCCCAGAAGCAAGGATGCTGTGAAAAAGTCTAAAACTGTAAAACTGCTGATTTTAATTTCTCTCGTGGCCACAATAGAGGAAGCTGTCTTCTTGTTGGGTTTTGTGTTCCCTCTCTAAAACATGTTCATTTTTTTTCTGTCTGGTTGCAGGTCGGTTTTCTTGGAAATCTTGACTTTTTTAAAGGTGTTGATGTTTAGGCTTTGATGCTCCCTCGTCACTTTTTGGTTCAAAAAATGTTTTGTCCAACAAATTGTCACGCCACTTGAAAAAAATGTGCAAGTTATGCTATGATTTTGGCTCTGGCTCGTTGTACAATGCAGACAGTATTGACAACAAAAATAATGGAAATCGATGGCATTTTATGCGAAACAGACGAGAAAACCCAGCTCTGTTTTCAGCTCAGGCATACTTCACAAATAAAAACCAGATTCAAAGTTTGTGTCACAAAATGTTAGGCTTTTCTTGTCTAAAATGGTGTCTTTTACAGATTTTTACACAGTTGTTTAAGTTTTCTGATTTACTTACCCACATGTTCAACTGACGGTCGATGATGTCACTATCTTGCAGGGTTTGTCAATATCGGCAAAACAATTGTTAATTGTGACATTTCACCAATAAATATTAATATGACGACTAAACCCCTGAAGTTCGGTCGTATGTCCTAGTCACATGACATTTTTCAAACTATACACAAGTTTTTAAATTGTGTTGATAGGCCAAGTAAAACCAGTGGTATAATAAATATTAAAGAGCTTTTTTTAATTGTCATATATGAAAGTGTGTTGCAGAGGCAGGCAGCTGGAAAGATGTTCAGATTGATGAAAAAAACACCTCAATCCACCTTCTGGTTTTAAAGTCTATAACCTGTTTGCCTCATTGTTGGTACACTATAAATTATCCCCACAAAATGTTCATGTGTGAACCTACAAATTCTTCTTCGGTGGGGTTACGGAGGCTCACCTGCAGGCTTTGTTCTGGTTGGTGGACTGGGTATTGAAACGAGTTGAAACTTWTAAATTTAAACAATTCGGTAGAGTCAATGTGTTAGTCTCGCTTCCAACCACTCAAGACTCGATTCCCAACCCTACTTGTGACTTCAGTAAACCTTTCATATAGCGGGTAAAATAAGTATTGAATACATCACCATTTTTCTCAGTAAATATATTACTAGAGGTGCTAATG
>NW_013952540.1:1154438-1163916 GCF_001266775.1 Austrofundulus limnaeus
TGTGTGTGTGTGTGTGTGTGTGTGTGTGTGTGTGTGTGTGTGTGGTGGGGGGGGTCGCTCTGAGCAGAGCTGGATGTTTCTGCAGGTGCACATCGTCCTCTCCCCATTTTTATCTTCCTGTATTTTTTACACCTCCTTCTCCTCATTCACTCAGTTTTTCCCTCCTCCTAACCTCAGCTTCTCCATTTGAGTTTATTTTTTTATTTTATTTCTTAGTTTTTTTTCATCATTTTCTAAAAGAGCTTTCTAAATAAGCTCTTGTTGCCCTCCGACACCATTTTAGTCCAACCTTTCTTCATCAACTGTCTTTCTGTCTGTTAGCAAATTATCTCACAAACCAATGAACGGTTTTTAATGAAACTTTCACAAAGTGAAAGCACTCGATGTACGTCTACAACTAACATCTGGAGTCACCCCCAATTCAAAATGGCCACCAAAGCCATCTGAACGTAGAAAACACAAAAATGGCCCTAATTTGGTTATGTATAGACATGGAGCTAAACCTTGGTGTGGAAGTAGCTGTGTTGTACCCAAAACATAATTAGAAAAAAAATGTGGGATTTGAAAATACTAAGTAGGATTTTTCAGAATTAAATTCAGTGTTTTTACCACATATTATTTTTAAAATAAAGCGATTTCAGTTTAAAAGTCCGGCACGTACCAAAGCAGGTGATATGCACTCCTTCAATAAATACTTGTCTTTACTTTTGCTGCATGTATTTGTGTCACAACAAGATCTAAAGCAGTAAACTTTATATTACATCTTTGTCACTGTCACACTGAAACATTTGACAACACAAAACGTTTATGTTGAAGATAGATTGAAATAGATCTACTCAGTTGGACGTATACATACTGTAATATGATTAGATCAAACATATAACTTGTATGAGTAATATATTCATGACAAAATGTTCAGAATTTGGAATAAATTGTGTAAAATATTACAGTGTGACAGGCCTTTAGGGTTACAAGCCAATCTGTGAGCAGACAAACTGATGTCTGAGCTAAAACTGGATTTTAGTGTTTAAAATCCACAGAAAAACATTACAATTTTGTTATGTCAAGCAAATACATCTGTCACACCAACAAATTTTGTGTTCATGTTTATGTTTAATGTTGAAACTTTGAATAGAGTTTAAATCTGACTGAGTGCTTCAAGTAATTCAAAGTCTAAACAGATTGTTTTGTTGCAGCACTTTTTTCTCTTCCTGTAAATGTTCAGCCTAATGTAGAGAAATATTAACAGATATTTTCAGGTGGGTTTTGAAATCATTCACTGTTTTCACAGAAGTAAGGCAGTTTTTTTTTTTTTTTTTGGTGAATTGCTCAAGATACACAAGAACAACAGAGCTGTTGGTTCCCTGCTAAGATCTGAGTCATGTAAGAGTCCGATAAAACAGCAACAATAGAAATAAAGGTTTATTTGGAAAACAAAGATCATTTCTCCGTCGGCCTTCCAAAGTGCTGACCAGTTTTAAAGTTCAATCATTTATCAGCAAAAGATCATCCAAAGACGTTATAGTTCACCGATATTTATTTTCAAATTCAACATCCTAGAGTTTTAAAAGACAAAACATTGTCAGTAAAATTAAAAAAAATAAAAGGAATTACTAATTTATTACCGGTGTTTAACGAAAGTTTATTTCTTCATCACCAAGCAACACATTGTATACAGCATTTTTATTATCCATGCTCTGATATTTAGGCTAATTAGCTAATCAATCAGATCACTTATAACCTTAATCTATGGAGGGTTTTAAAGGGGCAGAATCCAAAAAMTAATTGTTCCAGAGACCAGCAGTGTCAAACTCCATTATAGAGAACAAGGGCGAAAAAAATCAAAACTTGGTCTGAGCCAAGTGATAATTTCTGTTAATATTTATTGAAAAAATGTTATGTAATAAATAATTCTTCTAGAACTACAAACACTGTATGTAAATAACCTCTCCTCGTGCACGAGCAGCTGGTACGCATTCATCAGTTTACGCTCCTCATATACACACTTTTCCTGAAGATAGAAGAGTTTGTTGAATCTGACGTGACATGTTGGTACGAACCCTTTGGACGAACAAAAGTAAGAGAAATTCAGGATAAGAATACGAACATGTTCTTGCATGAGGCCCATTGTGTTGTTGTAGTCAGATACAAGAACTGGATAGAAAAGGAGTAAAAACAAACATTTTAAAGACCCTTTTAAAGAACTATTGATCAGACAAACTACAAACGCATATCTGTCACATGACATGAAATTAGTGTTGCACTGTATCTGGTTATATTGAGTAACTACGTTGTAAAAATGAGAAAACTATCTCAAAAACTAGAAAACCATCCTGTTTTGACAAATATCTTGTGAAAACGAGAAACCTTCCTCATAAAAAACAAGACAACCATTTTGTTGTAACGTGTCACAGTTTCAGAAGTGTTTTTAAACTGAAAGCATCTGAATGCAGACACAGACTGCATTCAGCTGTAGTGCTACACRCATGTGTGTTGTAATTATTTCTATCAATAACATGTTTTTCTTTGTCTCATTTCTAGTACACTTGGACCAGTCCTTCTGTGTCTCTTTCCTGTCCCCAAACCCAGCTGGTCGAGGCAGATGGTCTCCTGTCCTGAGCCTGGTTCTGCTGGAGGTTTCTTCCTGATTAGCAGGGAGTTTTTCCTCTCCACTGTCACCAATGTGCTGCTCAGGATGAGATACATTCAAATTTGACTCAAATTAAGTGAAACATATCTGCCGATGTAAGAAAATTTTAAGATTCTTGAAATAAGAAAAAAAAGAGTCAAATCAAGTATTTCAACAATCTTACCAAGTAAAATTTTCTTACTCCACTGGCAGAAAATTTTGACTTAATTTGAGTCAAATTTTCAGACTAACAAGACAAATAATCTTACACATTCTGAAAACAAGATKATTATTCTTACACAGTCWGTTCTTGTTTAGTAAATCAGTCTCAAAACAAGATCAAAAAGACTTTTTGGCTGATATAAGATTTTAAAACTTGGTTAGTTGGACATTTGTTTGTTGGTGCTACATAAATAAACTGAAATAATTGTTTGTTAGCAGTGCTCAGTTATAGCGATGGGACAAGAAACGTGACATTTCATGTTAGTCGAATTTAAACACATAACATGGAAGTTAATTAAAGCTGGCCCTTTGAGGGCTCATGTCATAAATATTGGTTTTAATGCACAAAGGTTCAAGGATGTTTGTAAAGTGAACATTTCTTTGCTTTTTTTTAGTCACCCAGAGAGGCTGATGGGAACAAACTTAAAGGGTTGGGGAGTTTTTGTCTGACTTTGGGCCTCCTCCTCCTGTCCCTGGGCAGGATACAGTAGAAATCATTTAGTGGGGAGAGCGGTGCAAACAGTGCAGGGTTAGCCATGAGGTCGCCACACTCTCTGCACGACCGAGCTCATTTCCACCACCGTCCTCAGCTCCAGCTTCCCTTCTGAGAGAGAGAAAAACAGGCAGAGTGCAGCAAGTGAAATGGCTCATTCACTTTCTGATCACAGCCTGCCGCTTCTCTTCTTCACACACTTAAACTGACACTCTCTCTCACACACACACACACACACACTGTCAAACACACACAGACACATCGCAGGCTGGCTTCATTGTGTGATTATTTGTCGTTTTTGTCCCTCGCTTCACAGTGTCGTGAAATACATCCTCGACTCTGACAGCTCACTTTATCTTTTACCAGATTTCACTCAAAATAACTGTTTTTTTTTTCCTTTAAAGCCTCAGAATGAACCAGATTTTTTTATTTTTTTATTTTTTGTACACGTCTCCAGACAAAAGTAGAATTATCTCCGACTCTTGTGTATTTCTTAGTCTTGTTAATCCCTTTCTCTAACTAATCTGATAAGCGCAGCTAATGATATTTCAGTGAATGGATAGTTGTCATAAACCAGAAGCTTCAAACACTAGCTTTCTTTTTTTTCCCCACAAACACACACACACACACACACACACACACACACACACACTGTTTCTCGCAGATTTATGTGCAGTAGTCCCTGAAGGCACAGCAGCACTAAACCAATCTGCCTTTGTTGACTTGTTTCTCTGCCAACTCTCACTATGAAGACATTTTGTCAGCCAAACGGCCAAACACCTGAAAAACCTCGACATGCAGCGTGTCCACGGCTGTATGTGTTCGATGCTGCTGGAGTTTGTTTACTATTTCTTTACTTTTAAATGTGATTAACTTAAAGGAAATACAAAGGAGCATCAGGGCCACAGAGTTATTTTCCTGAGTTCTATTTCCTGACTTTTTTTACTCAGAATTCTAAAATTATTGTCAAATTTCTGACTTTTTTTCCCTCCAATTCTCAGATTTACTTCCAGAATTCTCACTAGTTGTGAGGGGGGAAATGTTCTGAGAAAATTTCAAATACCCTTTGATTAAAAAAGAACTGGACCTGCACATTGTGAAACATTAACATGAGCAGCTCTGTGAACTGTTGCWGACACTTGTAGAGTTTTAGGCAACGCTGCATCGGTTTACGTCTGCAACTTTTTACTCCTCTTTGAGGAAAAATAAAAATAGTTTCATACTTTTGTTAAAAAAATGTAACAAATGGAAGCAACTTGTTGGATCGTTTTTAACTGTTTCATCTTTACTTATTTTACAAACTCTTTTAATAACCACATTTGTATAGCGTCGTCTATTTAGATGCTATGGATAATCCATGCAGCGAAACTAAAGATTTATTTTGTTAAATCTGTGCCTGTTCTAAATCCTGCCAACGTGGTGACTGCAGATGTTAACGTGACTAAAATGGTCCTTTAATGGCTGGATGGAGTTTGAACAGGAGGTACGGCAACTAAAAAGACAATTTCTGATTCTAATTCTTGGGTTTTCTACAGGGGTATCTATAAAGTGTAATATTTAGTCCCTAACACCCATTTAGCTGAGACTAAATTTTAATTTACCTAAACATCTACTCAGTAATATTTAAGAGACTGTTTTGAGCCTTTGTGAAAACTAATAAACAAGGCAACTGTAGTTTGTGTTCATTTACTTTCAGATAAATCATTTGGAACATGTGCATCAAAATGTAACCCAAACATCAACTTTTATTTTTATTTTATTTTATTTTTTTAATTGTTTTCTTTTCTCCGTCCTTTTGGCAGCAAACTTTCACAACCTGAGCCCCACTCTCAGCTACAAATGGCTTTTTCTCCTCTCATTCGAAACTCCAATACAGCTTCCCTCCCACCCCGTGCATCCCCCCCTCCGGGGATCGATAGCACCACGCGTCGCCGGCCTTTACTCACACACGGGCTTGGCAGGAAGGGATTGCGAGCGAAGCCGGCGGGTCAATGGCCCGGGTCCCGCTCGGCCGACGGTCGTTGGTTAACGAGCGGTCGACGAGGCGGAGCGCGGTGTTAACTGTGTCAGCCCCCCCRATACTCCCGGCTGGCCGCTCTCCTCCTAATGACCGCCCAATCAATACCGGTCTGCCCCTCGGTACCGGCCAATCAAATTGACATCTTTTGTTGACACGCTGAACCGATGAGGAAGTTTCAACTGTGCCTCCATGTGCTTAGTGTGAGACGGTGCAGCATGTMAGTGACAGAGTCATTGATTCACAAAGTGGAAATGTTGCTTTGGTGCATTTATAGACATATTTCCTCCTTTGTATGTGTGTTCTTCATTCAGACTTCACAGTACATGTTTATTACTCACTTTGTGCTTTTCTTTATGTGTTTGTCTTTTAGCAAAACGTCACACACAAACCACCAGAAAGATTTTGATGATATGCTCAAAAAGGGGTTCATTTGGATGCACATCTACTGAATAACATTTGAAGACAATTTGAGATGGCCACCACAGCTAAGTGACATTAGGAAACATTTTTGACATATTCAGCTAGAATTTGGTGTAGTAGTAGCCTAGTAAAAACCAGACCCTTGTCCTTCACTTTGCTTCGTACGGGTCTGGACTTGCTGCTTTAGAGAAGTGATTCTTGCAAGAGGCGTGGCCTCTGTTGAAGTGTCGCTGTGAAGGAGGCTAAGCTAAGAAGCTAACCAGAAATCACGTGTGCTGTAAACAACTCTACTGAGAGGAGAGAAGTACCGAGCCGAACGATATGGCTGTAAATGAGAGCTGCTGCTTTGTCAGACAAAATTAATTTAATTTGGAAGCCTTATCAACACTGACTGGCTTCATTCACTTCCTCCACTGCCGTATGCTAAAATAACTAGCAGACACTGCGCAGAACATCAACGTCATTCAAAACTCTGCCTTCTGTTCTCTGATTGGTCCAGGTAAAATAAACTACAAGCAGACACTGTGCAGAAAGTTGACGTTCTGTTCTCTGATTGGTCCAGCTAAAAATCTGCCAGTGAAATCCATCTCAATGGGAGAAGTCCCAGACGGAGCAGWGAAGGGAAACTAGAATTGAGCGGAGCTGCGTAGGAAGGCAAGGGCCAGGCTAGTGTAGTAGGCCTAGTAGCTAAGTGCTTTGTTTAAAYTGCAGACAAATGTAACCCAAATACAGTCTTTTTGGTCCCTATGCTAGCCTGGTTCAAACCAGCCCCTTGTTCTTTGCTTTGCTTCGTACAGAGGGTCTGGACTCTCTGATATTAAGAAGCAACATCTTGCTGGAGGTGTGTACTCTGTTGAAGTTTAAAACGATTGGATCTGATTTATCCAATCGCTAACGTGGCTGTGACGTAYGTAGTGCGCCAGCTCGACCACGAGGGAAGCTAAGCTGTGAAGCTAACTAGAAAATGGTGTGCACGCTGTAAACAACTATATCCTCTACTGGGAAGAGAGAAGTACCGAGCCAAACGAAGTGGCTGTAAATGASWGCTGCAGGCTTTCTGAGACAAATTTAATTTAATTKGAAGCCTTGTCARCACAGACTGAATGACTTCATTCACTTCYTCCRCTGCCATTGCTGAATTACAAGCAGACTGAAACAACGCAGAAAATCAACGTCATCATTTGCAACTCCTCCTACTGTTTGCTGATTCGCTCTGCTGAAGAAATGCTTGTCAATGGGAGAAATCCTGGAAACTAGAACTGAGTGGAACTGTGTAGGAAGGCCAGGGCCAGGCTACCCCCATACGATGCATGTCGAATTTTTTCAGAACAGTCTGAATGTCACAAATTTATTTTTTTCAAATCCGACCCAGTTCTTCTCAGTATGCGGCACTGAATCTGATACAAATCTGATGTTTTTCAAAGCAACCTCAGCCTGAACAGTCTAGCTTTAGCCATCACAGAGATGGCCATACTTCAACGTAACTAACAGAGACTGAGCGAAAATTTGATGTGGTAGTAGCTGAGAGTCATCCTCAACAGATTTTAACACACTGTGATGATTTATCTCATACTGTTACTGTGAAGGTTTGACCAAAAGAGCTCCAACGTCCTCTTTTCTAAACATAAGATGATGTTTTTTTAACTCTGGCCTGCTTGGCGATGAATTCTGTTAATTGTTTTCAGAAACTCTGGGCCTTAAAGTGGACCAGTTTTTGGCATTGTTTTGCCTCTCTGACGAATCCACCTGCATCTCCACTGGTGAACTTGTTTTTTTATTTTTTTTTTCTTCCCTCTTCTCTGTTTCGGGGTGAGATATTTTTATCAGCTCTGTGGGGTTTCTGTTTTTGGATCTCTACCTCTGTGTTACTGCTCTTGTCAGCTTTCTGGCATATTTACTTGCAAAATAAACCAAACCGAAAAAAAATATATTTACAGGGGGTATTTGACTGTAGTTTTGTCTCTGAGGTAGRAGCACAGTTTTGCTTCCAGTTGCACCTCGAATCAGTCTTTTCCCCTTAAATCCACCCGTCTGTCTGCCACAGTGTGGTTTGTGAAGGAAGTGGACGGGTTGTGGAGATGAAAGATAAAGGGGGGGTTGAAACCACGTGGCGCTGGTCAACACTGGAGCCTCAGTCCTCTGTGCTCGCCTCTGAGTGTCCGTCCTCCTTCGTTCGTCCGTCCATCTGTCTGTGCGGCCTCAAAGAGACATTTGTGCCCCAGCCACGAGGGTTGTTCACAGTCCAAATGGGGTTAGAGAAACTGGACAAATGGACACTCGGACACTGAATGAGCCACTTCGGGGCGCTTTAATCATGCAATGAAGGACAAAAAGTAAAGGACAAAACAATCAGTACGCTCTTTTGGTTTGTATTTATTGCATTTTTTACAGCAAAAAACACAATGCAGAAACTCATTTCATTACCTGTAAACAAAAGCTGTTAAAATGGTTATAAGCAAAGCAAGCTTTGAGCCAAACTTGGAGATTTGTGAGTTTCATTGATGTGTGACCACAACTAATACATCATATTAAAAAACTTGTTCATTTTTTGGATGGAAATCCAAAAACTTCCATATGTACAGAATTTACAAGATGTAAAGAAAAAAAATGGTTTTAAAAAAACCACCTCCTAATGACCCCCAATATAAAAGATTTGTTAATGTATTATAAATAGGTTATTCACAAGTTCATAAAGCATCTATAAATACATTTTTCAGGCTCGTGATCTGGGAAGATCTAGCACTGCACTTTTTTTATTCAGATAAATATCAATATTTGTTATCAAAACAATTTGCATACAGAAATGTTTTCATAAATGTATTTACTTCAAGGAATCTTTTGTCAAATGTTTAATATTTCAGCTCAATGAAGAAATGAAATTAAAGTGAAGCTCTTAAACTTCAAAGTCTTCACTAACCTATTCACCAAACAGTGATCAAGCCTTCATAAAGTGTTTTTTAAAGTCATGTTTTCTGTACCTCCTGTCCTGATAAATAACTTTTATTTTGCTGTTTTTCTTCCATCTTGGCAGAATTGATGAGATTTTTACACCAAACTGCAAGTAAATGTTTGATTTGATGTGTCAGAGCTGCAAAGAGGTTGAAAATTTTCTGGTAAATTTTCCGAGACTTTCCAGAAGTTTTCAAAGGGACATTCAGATGAGAGTTTAGAGATAATTTAAAATTCTAATTTTCGTGGGACTTATGGGAACGTGTGGGAATAAACCGAAAGTTGTAAACGAACTGTATCATGTCGAAACAAAAATGTTCACGTTCTCTGGGGTTATGAAAATAACTAATTTAATCACCTCATTTGATTACGTCATTGATGACGTCACTGTGTCAATCATCTTGGATCACACACTATTTTGAGGATTATGGATTTTGAGCATTTTTATTCTGATATCTCATTCATAGCTTCTTTTCTAAAATTATGTACGCAGTTCTGAACTWAAATTCTCATGGTGGTTTCTTTGTGTTTGTTTTTGTTATTGTATTCACAAAACTATAAAAACCTAATAAGCTGCATATCATGAACAATTGAAATGTCTACATTTTTGTACAGAAAATAGCAAATTTCATTCAAACAACTGAACAAAACTATTTACCAAATAGTTAATCTTTGTGATTATTCATTTTATTTGCATAAAAACAAAACAAATTTTAATAAATCGCATTCAAAGTATATATATATA
>NW_013952540.1:1166275-1168371 GCF_001266775.1 Austrofundulus limnaeus
TCTCTCTCTCTCTCTCTCTCTCTCTCTCTCTCTCTCTCTCTCTCTCTCTCTCTCTCTCTCTCTCTCTCTCTCTCTCTCTCAGGCTCGTCAAATCCTTTGATCTGAACTGTCTTCATAATCACTTCAAAAAGTCTTCCTGAGAGCGTGAGGGCTTTACAGATGGGCCGCACCGCTCTACACTTGTCTTCTCTCCCCCCTCGAGTGGGAGTCTGGTGCCTGATTTTTCTGTCTATTTTACGCTTTTTCGAGTCAAGTTTCTCCATTTTTGTTTTGTCGGAAATTGTGATCTTGTTTGACCTTTTCTATCCCGCGTCACGTTCTTGTGCTAAAAGTGTAAATCCGTGTCGAGCCCGTTTGCTTCTGTGTGTTCGTCTGTTAGCTAAATATTTCCTGAACCAGTTGGTGRTARTTAATGAAACTCTCAYAAAGTAACCACTGAATGCAGGTCTACGACTGATTAACTTCTGGAGTCAACCTGATTCAAGATGGCTGCCACCGAGGTGTTAACTTGTCAAACATAAAAATGGCTACGATTCAGCCAGTTTCACAGATATTGAGCCCTGATGTGGTGCTGCGGTTGCTGAGGCTGATCCTCAACACAAAGTCAGGAATGCTAACCATTTAAGGGACGAGCTTTGTTCAAAATGTTATTAACTTTGGAACTAATTCTGTTTATCTGTTAGCAAAATATCCCACGAACCGCCAAAAATATTTTATTCAAACCTTCAGAAAGAAATCATTTGATGTTTATCTACAAATGTTTAATGCTTAGAGTCAATCCAATTGAAGGTGACCACCCGGGCGAACTAAATTTACCCGACACAAAAATAGTAAAAACTCAGTCAGCTGCACATATTTTGAGTTAAAATTTGGTATGGCAGTAGCTGAGAGTCATTCACAACACAAACTTTGAGCACTAACAGATTACAGGAGATTTTGTCATTTCTGTGTTGGGTTTGCAATGGTATAAAAATCACAGCATCCTAATTTTACATGAAAATGCCACAGAAACACTCATATTAATGTTGAAACTGAGACATTTTAGTTTCCAAAAGAAATATGAAGTACTTTTAGCTACAGTTTGGTTTTCTTTCATGGACAAGTTCTGCTATTTAGTGGTAATTTTGTAAAAAATAAAAAATAACATGGGCAGCATGGTAGCTCTGTTTGTGGAGCTGAGGCCTCTCAGCAAGAAGGTTGCTGGATCGAATTCCAGCCAGGGACCTTTCTGGGTAKAGTTTGTGTGTTCTCTCTGTGCATGCATGGTTCATGCTTTTTCTCACACAGAGCAAAAACATGACAGTTAGTTTAACTGGTCAGGTTGTCCCTATAGGTGTGAGTGAGAGAGTGAATGGTTGTTTGTCTCGTTTGTCTCTTTGTGACCCTGTGATGGACTGGYGACCTGTCCAGCSTGTACCCCGCCCTGCACTRMTGGATATGGGCATTAGTGACCCCCCTGTGACCCTGAAAGTAAGAAGTGGGTATAGATAATGGATGGATGACAAAATGACCTGATCCCAGACAAAGTTTGTTTCTGACAATGTAGAGAAATGTTCAAAATAACTGGAATAAAGCCTCATTAAAAAATAGACACAATAAAATGATTATAAAAGTTCCAAATTCCAGGGGGGGTTATGCTACTTTTTAAACATACATGAAATGTGTCTTCAATCAAATTTTTTTCTAGAAGTCACAAAGAACAAACAGTTTGGATTAATTTAAAAAGTGAATACMCTTGGTATTTACTGCAAAGTTGCAGAACAATGTGTTTTGTTTTTTCTTGAGGAGAAAAGCCCCTTGTTATTTATTATTGTTATTTTTACTCTGTCTTTGGTCTTTTTTAAACCAGGGGCTCCACTGCAGGGGGCCCAGGGGTGGAGCCACCTCTAAAACATTGGTGGCCATTGCCCCCCTTTGGACAGACAGCTTTATCTTTTCAGGTCTGAAATCTTAGCTTGGTGTKTATTTTAATTTTCCCCAGCTAGAGAAATGATGAGTAGAATCTCATACATACAAGAACAAACATTGGGCCTCATGCAAGAACCGTTCGTACGCACAGATTTGTTCTTAAGTTGTGCGTACGAGTGATTTAGGAG
>NW_013952540.1:1168750-1171052 GCF_001266775.1 Austrofundulus limnaeus
ATATATATAAATGTTTAAAGCATGAAAGGCCTAAAAATGTGTCTTTGTGTGGTTAATATCATTAGCAGGGCAGCGTTCCAGTGAAGCGTCRGCTCTGGCGGTGAGGTTTGCTGAGCGCGGAGCGTTGAAGGAAGGCGACAGAGGGGGGGTTTGCTCACTGACATAATGAAGCACGAGCGATTGTAATTCCATCTTGAGCGAGGCAGCTGTGTGGGCGCGCACGGCCTTAACAACTACAGCACAGTTTACAGCCGTCTCTTGTCTCTCTACCTGTTCAGATTTACTGCCTGAGCCTAGAGGATTCTGGGCAGGCGCATCGATGTGCTCCGGTTGTTTGTTGGTGGGTGAAGATGTAGTTCTGGGTTTCTACCGATGCTCCTACTAAAACGAAGGATGTTGCCCTTTTATTGTGTTTTAATATCTTGCCCCTGCTCCCCCCCACCAGTCTGGATGGATGGATGGAGGTGTGTCCGTGGCAGCACGGGGAGGTGAAGAGGTGCAGCACCATGGCCACCCCCACCTCGCTCCGCTCTTCAACAATAGCATTTGCATATTTTTATGCTCYGTCTTCCTCCGCCTCTCTCAAAGAAAAACAGCCCGAAGCGTGAATTCTCCAGCAGCAGCAGCAGCAGGCGAGCGGAGGGGAAACGGAAGCTGGGGAGACGGTGTGTCCACTTGTTTTTCTTTGCTGGGGGAGGAACACTTACCTCCTGAGAATCTGCACAGAGTGAGGTGGAAGGGGAACGGGAGGTGAGGACGGGGTGTCACTGCAGGACCACAGTTTGTCTTTGTGGGATGGTGGGTCCATTACTCCTGAAAGACACACAAAAAAAACAAGGGACGAATTTACGATCAGAGTGGAAGAAACAACAAAAGCAATCTTTAACACAAWCATCTCAGACAGAAACTCAGAGGCAAATAATGTTGTTTTATTATTATTATTATTAAAAAATAAATTACCCAGGCCTGCAGAGCGCATTAAACAACTAAAGACACTTCAAAATAATAATTATCAAACTTATTAACCTGCTTTTCTTCTGTTACCTTTTCTTATCATACAGTTTGCATTCATTTATAATTCATATCAAGATTTATACATCCTCTAAATTTGTAAACAAATCCAGTTTGCACTTAAAGTAAGATTCAATTTCTTACATGGGTTTTCTGTGTTTTCAAGTAGCTAAAAGGGAGATGAACATAAAGTGAACACAGGCTAACTTCCAATCAACGCCTTCCTAAACAAACGTAACCACATGTGAGCCATGTTTTGATATTCCTGATWAATTTGGGGAAAAAATGACTTGTGAAATTATTTTAGGAAAGTGACAAAATATTTTATGTTTATCTTTCTTTTTTGTTACCTGTTAACAGAATGGTCAAAACTCTATTTRAGGAGTGCCCATGTGTACAGCGAAGAAGGGATTTCTTTGTTTTGCTAACATTGGAAACTTAAACTTGCAGGAAGTTAAAATGTGCTTTTTTTTTAGAGATTAAATTGTCTTTGAACGTCATACACACAGAGGTCTGTAAAGTACTTGAAAAAATAACTAAATACCAGTAAAATTACATGAACAGAAATGACTGTTAAAAAAAAATTCACTGATAAGAAAACTACTCAAGTAAAAGTCATAAAACTGTTCACAAAAATTGGGAAAGTAAAAATTAAAGTACTTTTACACACTCTTTAAGAAATAAACTGAATGTAATAAAATAAACTGGTTCCACTAAGCCAGGTTGAATAAACTGAGCAATATATGTATATTATTTATTCAGTTTACTCAACTAGACTTAGTGGAGCCAGTTGACATGACTTTGAGTAAATTCAACACTTTGTTTTTTTAGAGTGCAGAAATATCTTCTTACATGATGAGTTCAAACAGATTTAATTTTGTAACGAGTAACTAGGTGACACATTTTAAAGTAAATAAGTCAAAATATCATTTTTAACTTTTAAATGTAGCAAAATAAAAGTAAAAGTAGCTACTGGAATTTAAAAAAACAATTGGTACGATTATAAATCCTAAAAAAATACTACTTAAGCACCGTAACAAAGTAAATGTACTTTTTTAATGCTATAGTAAAGAAGAAAAAGAAAAAGTAGAAGAGAAATATAAGAACAGTAAAGAGAGAAACCTATAGAAATTATATAATGTGAAATGAACACCAATAATATACAGGACACCACACCCAACATCTGACCATCAGCAAATAAAGAGAGGATCCACATGAATTTTGGTAAATTTAGCCAAAGTGTGTGTGTGTGTGTGTGTGTGTGTGTGTGTGTGTGTGTGTGTGTGTGTGT
>NW_013952540.1:1172129-1173495 GCF_001266775.1 Austrofundulus limnaeus
AAACAGGTGTATAAAAGTCTAAAGGGTCTAAAATGTTAGATAGATAAATCCAGGCCCAGATTTTTTTGCGCTGACATGCAAATAGATGAGTATAAAATGTCACTGTTGCTTATCTACAATGGAAAAAATGATTGTGTTTTAGGTTCAAATTGCCACTTTTTACTTGGTTAAAGTTGGTTTATTATTTTATCACCGTAGCAGAGTGGTTTGGGCCAGGTTTGTCAGGCTGGCATCACAAGTGGTTTGGTTGCCAGATGTGGGCCAGGTCTGGCAGTGATGACATGCCATCGTTTAGTTTATGTGGTTCTTCTGGCCCATGCCTAGCCCGCCTCTGGCAAAGATCATCTGGGCCACCAAAGGGCCGTCATCCTTTGTGATATCTGGGCCGAGTGTTGGTGTGGGCCAGACAGGTTATATGTGGATAGTTTCAATCCTTTTTCAGATATTTGATGTGCGACCTCCATCAGCCTCCTCTCTCCATGGCATTGATGGGACCCTCATGCACAGAAAATGTCACACTCATCACGCTGTACCCAGACATGAACATGTTAGCATGTTGATTGTGAAGTTGCTGTGCAGTCAGAGCAGATGAAACAATTATTTGACGTGTTTGGTTTGTTCAGTATTCATATTTGAGCCTGTTTCTGGCCGGCTGCTCCGGTGCAGCATTTTATTTTTGGAACAGGAGCAACGTGCTAAAAGCGAAACCAAATAAAGTATCAATCCCATTACTTTAGTGTGGATGCTGTCCAAAACAGACGTTTCTGTGGATTCTCGGGCGTCCGGGACATGGAAAAGTAAAAGACAAAAGACGAAGCAACTGGACTTCTGTTCTGTAGCTGAAGAAGTGTGAAGATACAAGATGTAAACAGCCTGACTCAAGCTTAGTGTCAGTATTAATATTATGAGTTGGATCGAGCTGCTTACACCCGCCTCACTGAYGTAAAAGTTGGATGAAATGCAACATCAGCATTCAAACTGTGGTGTCTTTGAAAAACCTCAGATATCTGATTCAGGACCACATACTGAAAAGACCTGAGTCAGATTTGATATTTGTCACATTCAGGTGTTGATACGAATCGTATTTGTCTGCAGTGTGAAAGTAACAATGCATAGACTTTTTTTGTTTTTTGTCTTAAAGTTAGTCTTGTTGATCTAGTTCTTTTTTTTTACCTGGATTACATGGGACATGCAGCCTCTTGGATAAACCTATCAAGACTAAACATGTCATTTTGACACATTTTTTTCTTCCAGTTTTCTGCATAATAGGACATTTATTTATTTTTTAATGTTATATTTATTATTATTTCTTTTTGTTGGATATAAGCACTTCTTGAAGTTTTTGTTCCGCGAAACACTTTGCAAC
>NW_013952540.1:1174539-1178262 GCF_001266775.1 Austrofundulus limnaeus
CCCCAGGGCCCTGCCACCGAGGAGGTTTTTGACCACCTCAGTGACCTCGTCCCCAGAGATTGGAGAGCCCAACCCAAAATATAATCTAATATTTGTATATTAGGTTGTTGTTGTTTTTTTGCAAAACATGCCTCAACGACTGATGAAATGACATAAACCATAGATTTATGGAAAGAAAATCCTTTAAAAAACCACTAAAAGAGAATAATTTTAAAGTTGCTACATTCCAGGCAGGTTTATTTATCTTTATTGCTCTTTGTATGTACACACAAATTCTTTAAACATTTGTAACCTAAAAACATATTTTTGTCACTTTTTTTGCCAATGAAGTCGATACTTGTTGGTTTTAAGCCTTCGAGTCACATTCATAAGAATGTCTGCAGCCGTTTCCGTTTGACCCATATATCAGCTCATAAAACAACTTGCTAATGCAAACAATGTGTGGCCATGCTAGCAGCGGGACGCTACGATGAGGAAGTGCTGCACACAGCTTGACTGGCAGAAATCTTCAGGAAGATGAATTCATTTTCCAACCAGTTTTGTGTTTTGCGTGCACACACGTCTTAATCTGTTGCAGAAAGGGCACGTTTAATCATCAGAGCGGGGACTACAGGTGGGCGCCAGGCTCCTGTGAGGGGGGTGCAGGTCTCATACGGTGGCAGCGTTACGTAACGGTGACGTTTGGTTTCAGCTGCAGGAGCGGGGCTGAGCTCCARTCTCCACGGCAGATGCTGACAGCGCAACGAGACGCGAGTTAGTCATTGTTTGTACAGCAGGTGGGTCCATCGACTGACCCGAAAAAAGGTCCCGGACGAACACAAAGCGTGCAAAATTCAGAGGAAGGAGTTTAAGGGAAAGTCACCTGACTGCAGGTGGAAAGGCAGAGAATGCTTCGCTCAGCTGTAAAGCAGGAAGGTCACACTCACAGGAGAGAGCTTGTGTGGAACGGGTTCTACACGGCACCCTTCTTTTATTTAAAGTCCTGGGCCCACAAACAAGACAACCCTGTTGGAAGACCCTGATTTGGTGGAAAGTTTGAAACGACATGGATATAAAGAACCAGCATGTGTGTCGACGCGTTATGCTGGTTCTTTATATCCATGTCGACGCGTTGAGACGTTTTGCTCCAAACCGGCGGCACACGATGCCTTGGATCTTGACGCCACCTTTCACACCGCGTGAAAAGGATCTACATCGAGACCTGCTCAGATTCTCCGGAAGGGGGGGTGGGGTTTGAGTCGAATGTGCCCCGCAGCAGAAAGAGACTCACATGTTCCGCGCACATGTTCTCCGGCAGCTCTGGCCGACGGTGGACCAAGAAGCTGAGAGGRATATTTGAGTTGACAGTGCAGACTGAGGCGGTTTTCCAACAGCAGAGTTCTGTTGTGCTCTGTTCTGGGCTTCCATCTTCTTTTAGCGCTTTACAAAACCCTGAAGAAACTAGCATCGCTTGAGATCATGCACGTCCCCCGCTGCSTCGCAGACCAAATCTCTCTGCAAAGATGTCATATGGTCTGTTAGCCATCAGAGTGTGTGTTGGAGATCAGGCTCAGCTACTATCAGACATACCAAGAGGCGGTGCCACCTCTAAAAACTTAGTAGCCCTGCTTTGACTAGACATTTGTATCCTCCTGAGTCCTAAGCTTTAGCTTGGTGAACATCTTTAATGTCTCCAGGCTTCTTATGTCATGGTTATGTTCAGTGGTTCTCTTGTAGCATTTTTCCCGGCTGTGCAATGCAAAAAAGTTTATTTATTTGTTTATTTATTTATTTTTCATTATCCTAGTGAGTTTCTATTACTCATGCTTCATTTTTGTTTTAGGTTCTTATCCTCTGGTGTTTCTACACAACAGTAGTACCACACACATCTGGTAGGCTGCCACTTCCCACTCATCCTCTTTTGCACATGTGTCAAACTGAAGGCCCGTGGGCCAAATGTGGCCAGTCACCGCATTTTATGTGGTGCACGAGAGCTTCAAATATGTATTACACTGTATATTTATCATATATGTATATTATAGTGTCTTAAAATAAGCATATGCTGCTTTAAATCTGGTATTGATCATAAACTACTGCATGTTGATTATTTTACCTGAGAAATGATGGCATGTCACCAGTCCAAAAGTAGCCCTGTAACTTTATCGACTTTTATTTAAGCAGGCAAATTCCAATGAGGTCACAGTTCTCTTTTGGAAGGGTGCCTGAATGCAACCTTTTTTGGCTGTTTTTAGTCTGTGAGGGAAACCGGAGTGCCCGGAGAAAATACACACACACACACACACACACACACACACACACACACACACACACACACACACACACGAGGAGAACATAGAAACTCCACACAGAAAGACTCCAGGTCTGAATCAGGGATTGAACCCAGGACCTTTTTGCTGTGAGGCATCAGTGCTAACCACTGAGCCATCGTGCTGCCATGTAAAATCTTTATTCTTCTGCGTTTTTACCGGCTGCCTTTGCTGCAGCCTAGCTGTACTGTGAAGCGGGAATTTCCCCACTTATAAGTCGTASATTTAAACTGGAACACTCCTCCAGTGGGAAATCCCTGTCAGAAAGTGGGAGAGTTCAGATTACAGTAGCTACTCACCACGACTCAACAGTGAGTAAAACTCTTACTTTTAGTTTTAATTAGTTTATCCGTACAATTTATTTCACATTTAGTCAATCGTACGTACTTGTCATTGTTTATAAACACTGTGTCTATGCAGTAAATACCATGTAGAGCTCAGTCATTGTTAGCAGTGAAACAAGGAATGAGACATTTCCTTTAAACGCAAAGTCAAACGACTGGCCCTGTGTGGGCCACCATAAGGCCCATGTAGCCCTCTGTGAACATGAGTTTAGAGACACCCCTGCTTTGTTGCATTTAACAGGTTTCCTGTCTCTACTTCCCCAGCAGTTTATTTTATTGGTTACCTGTGGCCCACCTCATCTTTCCCTGTGTCATTCCTGCCCTTTTTTTAAAGTTTTTCCCGTGCTGCCCAAGTTGTCTGCTTCATGGCCATTGACAATTTAGGGTTGGTAGAATCTCATTTTTTAAAAACTTTTTCAGCAATTCTGAGACACATACTGTATAWAGGCTACAGTTTATATTTTCTCCTTTGGCTGCTCCTTTTCTGATGGGGTCCGTAACAGCAAGTGARCTTGCAGAAGGATTCTGCAATTGTTTTTATATACCAAATACCTGTCCTGACACAACCATAAACCAAGCAGCTGGGTGGGGCAAATGAGGGTGGAAATGCTGGTTGTTGCGGCTTCACCATTCCTAAACCCCCTTTTTTCACATAGCAGTCAGTGGATTTGAACCAGTGACTTCTCAATTTTTTTTTTACTGTAAAATATCAAAGTCTAAAACAGTGTCATAAGGAGGGTCCAAAACCAAGTTAAGTGCTTTTTTCAAAACGTTTGTCAACTAAACAATTTAAAAACAGAAACTAAAGTAGCCCTATAAATATTAGAAAGTGTTTCCCAAATGAACAAAGTGCCTTTAAATGACAACAACATAACAAATCTCCTTAAGTTCTGTTCTGGTTTTTGGTTTTGCTACCCCAGGATTTTCGTGATCCCCACACGTGGTCCCCCCCATAAAACATACCCGGAGGCACCAATGTATCAGACTTATGGAGCCCACGAGGGGAAACGGGGGATTTTTTTTCTTTTGCATTCCTTCACAATACTTTTGCGTTACCTCGCAATACTTTTGCG
>NW_013952540.1:1178427-1180102 GCF_001266775.1 Austrofundulus limnaeus
AACCCTTTGTACGAACAAAAGTAAGAGAAATTTAGGATAAAAATACGAACATGTTCTTGCATGAGGCCCATTGTTTTGTATATGAACTGAATTAAATCAGACTTTTATTTTGAAATATCCTTTAACAGGATGTGTCGCCACAAGTTTGTGAAATTGACATTGATGTTGCGTGGCTGTACTGTGTTAAAATATCAACATATGACATACGTCCATGCGTGGCTGTGTGATATATTCATTCTGAAGCTGAATTAAAGCAGTAAGTAGGCTAACTCGCTAATGGTGAACATGTGATTTTGTTAATAAACCAGCAGCCACAACAGTGATAAACAACTTTTGCGAGGGAACGGAAAAGGTATTGCGAGCCAACGCAATACTATTGCGTGGGAACGCAAAAGAAAAAAAACTCCCATGCCACCTCGCGGGCTCCGTACAGACTAAATCTGAGCTCAAAATCTGTAAAAAATAAATAAATAAATACAAAATAAAATAAAATAAAGAAAATAAAAAAGTATTCTGGGTATTTCATAAAAGTTTTGCTAAAGTTCTCCCCAATAGTTCATGAGGTATTTTGCTAACAAGTATTGTACTTGCCTGCTACGGCAGCAGCAGGGAAAAACGCGCCAAAGAGGTGTGCAGAATAACCAGTTCAGTAAGATCCACTCTCTCCTGGCCTGGTTTGAAGGCCTGCTGGTGAGTAATCTGTGGGTGTGAGCTCAGAGGGCTCGGCAGTCTCTCCCTCAAAGCCGTCTTTGTGGMGCTGCTGGCTCCGACGCTCACACCAGGCCTGGACAAAGAAGAGCAAGGAGGATACAGAGGAGGTGAAGGGGCTGGGAGCAGAGAGCGCTCATCCAACTCTGTTCGGTTTTTATCAAGGATTTGGTTTCCAGAAACATCTTGTGTGTCCTGAAGCTTACGGACTCACCAAGTAAAAGTTGTCGAAAAGGGAGCTTTTATCAGATTTAGTGTTTTACTGTAAAAAGCTGTCAACTTTGGTTAAATTTAGAGAGTTTGTGCTGAAAGAAATTAACAAAAACAATGTTAGGTTTTAGCTGAGACAAATTTAGCTTATTTTATTAACTTGTACGAGTCTGTGAATACAATAACTTTTTTGGTTTGTTCGTTTGTTGTGTACCGGTAGTTCTTTTTGCAATTTCAAAGTTTATTTATATTTTCTGCAAAATGTTTACAAATATTTTCCCATAAATACATTGGGATCTTTCAGTTTCTTCTAAGGCTTTATTATTATTTTAAGTAACATTTAGCTAGCATTTTACTACTTGTAGATTTTAGAAAGCTTTTTAATTCTTTTAGCTAACTTTGCTTTCTTTTTATTTCTTTTCAGTTTTTTTATAATATTTTGCTTTATTTTAGCGTTTGTGTTTTGCTGGCCTTTTGCTCATTTTTACCAATCTTGCGCTACTTTTAATTTTTGATCAAGTTGGTCAAAAAGGACTTTTTTTCAGTAAAACAAATCTTTTTGAATAAAGAAATCAATTAATTGTATAAAAGTTAATAGTTTGTCATTAGTAGCTAGCACAAAGAACTTTGAAGCACATTTTAATTATCTTACAAATCTTTTAACATAACAGTGTGTGCTTGTGTAGTTTCTTTAATTAAAGCATGAAAAAAACTTGGTGTACAATTATGATGTGTGTCAAAGTACTGAGATATATAT